>NC_058130.1:426031817-426331817 GCF_016433145.1 Gracilinanus agilis
CTTCCTTCCTTCCTTCCTTCCTTCCTTCCTTCCTTCCTTCCTTCCTTCCTTTCTTTCTTTCTTTCTTTCTTTCTTTCTTTCTTTCTTTCTTTCTTTCTTTCTTTCTTTCTTTCTTTCTTTCTTTCTTTCTTTCTTCCTTTCTTTCTCTTCCTCCTACTTCTCTCTCTCTCTCTCCCCTCTTGCTTGCTTTATTTCTCTAAGTCAATCAATCAACATTTATTAAGCACCTATGATATACAAGAGACTGTGCCAAGCCCTAGATATTAATGTTATTACTATGAAAAAGTCATTTTTTCCTTTGAGTCCCTGCCTGTAGTTACTACAGCTTCCTTCTCTCCTGCTAGTCTGGAATGGGAGGCTGCTTTGGATCTACAATGATCCTTTATAGAACTTTATAGAAATTCTTGTGCTTGCTAATCTCCCCAGCCTTAGATCCTGAGTTGGAGCTTTGTGCCAGGGGTGGGTTTTGCCTCCATGCTCTGCTTTGGGTCCTGCTTGGCCTCCCCTTGAGTCACCTAGGGATATTGCATTGACCTCCTCTTCTCCAAGTTAGGCCCTCTTGGATCTTTAAGGTGCAAAGTGATGAATCTTCAGGGTCTTCTATGGCATCTAGGGAAAGGATTCTTGGGCCTCATGCCACACTGGCCACTACTAGACCAGGAATTCTCCAGAGTGTCCATTAAGGTTTTCTTTCCTTTTTTTTTAAAAACCCTTATCTACTGTCTTGGGATCAATACTGTGTATTGGTTCCAAGGCAGAAGAGCAGGAAGGGCTAGGCAATAGGGACCAAATGAATTGCCCAGGGTCACACAGTTAGGAATTACCTGAGGTCAGATTTGACTCCAAGACCTCTGGTCTCCAGGTCTGGCTGTCCATCCACTGAGCCACTTAGCTGCCCCTCACTGACGTTTTCTCACGACTCTGGGGTTTTCTCAGAGAGCTCTCCACTCTCACAGCCTCTGCATAGAGATCCTGCAGGTTACAGGCATCACTGTCCATGCTGGAAGGCTTCAGGCTTATTTGGGGGTACCAATCCTGGCCCTTCCTTGTTGATGGTCCCCTTTTCCTATTGTGCAGATGTGGCTAGATGGCTTTTTTGCACTGTTCTGAGATGAAAGAAGTTGCTTACTAATCCTAATTTGGCCTGCTAAGTTTTTTGCAGTTTTTGAAGGAATAGTTGTTGGGGTAGCTCCTTTACCTCCTGTCCTTCAGGCAAACATCTTAGTAGAAATTGTGAATTATTTGTTTTTCCTAAAAAAACAGTCATTTTTCTCTCTCTCTTTCTACTGAAAAAAGGGAAGCAAAACAAAACCTTTTATCATCAATCCCCTGGAATTGTAGTCAGTCATTTCATTGATCTTAATTTTTGCAAAGCTGTTTTTACAGTATAAAGTGTCATCCCGGTTCTGCTCCCTTCACTCTGCATCAGTCCAGACAGTTTTCTCACATTTCTTGCATATGATACTTTCCAAAGAATGCCCACATGTACCACGATCTCACGTGATATACTTTTGTAAAGGATGCTGTGAAGCAGAATGAGCGAGATGTTATTTCACTATGAGAGTCTTCATCTTTTATAGCTTAGAATCTGAAGTCAGTGAATGCCCTTCACTGATGCAGATTGCAGCCCCTCTCCATCAGTTCCCAAAGACTATTTCATGAGTTACTGCGGAAAGAATAAGTTATCACCTACTGGCCAACCAGCTTTTCAAACAGACTTATAGTCTGTTCCCAAGTCCATAACTCAAAGCTTTAAAAGCTGATTATCAAGATTGGCCTCCATTGGCAGAAGCTTCAAGAATATAAGGCCATAAAAAATTGGAAAATGAAGGGATGCCCTTTGATTGGGGGAATGACTGAACAAGTTGTGGTATCTGCTGGTGATGGAATACTATTGTGCTGAAAGGAATGATGAACTGGAGGAATTCCATGTGAACTGGAAAGACTTCCAGAAATCGATGCAAAGTGAAAGGAGCAGAGCCAGAAGAACATTGTACACAGAGACTGATACACTGTGGTAAAATCGAATGTAATGGTCTTCTGTGCTAGCAGCAATGCAATGACCCAGGACAATTCTGAGGGACTTATAAGAAAAAACATTAAACACATCCAGAGGAAGAACTGTGGGAGTAGAAACGCAGAAGAAAAACAACTGCTTGATCACATGGGTTGATGGGGATGTGATTGGGGATGTAGATGCTAAACAATCACTCTAGTGCAACTATCAATAATATGGGAATAGGTCTTGATCAATGGCACATGTAAAACCCAGTGGAAATGTGTGTTGGCTACAGGAGGGGGGTTGCAGAAGGGGAGAGAAAGAACATAAATCTTGCAACTATGAAAAAATATTCTAAATTAATTAATTAAATGAATAAACTTTTAAAAAAAGGAATCTAGGGCCATTTCTATCCCATAAGAATAGGACTTAAATGTAGGGTAGGAATTATTATTGTCCCCATTTTACAGCAAAGGAAACATAGTTATTAACTCATCAAAAGCTATAGGATCACAGGATTACAGATTTAGTGCCAAAAGGGACTTTAGAGATGATTTAGTCCAATCCCTTCACCATCCTAAGACCAAGAGAGAGGTAAGTGACTCTGTCGAGGTCATGCTGGTATAAATGACAGAAGCAGGATCTGAAGCCAGGATTTATTTTTTTAAAAACATTTATTAATATTCATTTTTTAGTAAAGTTAACATGGTTACATGATTCATGCTCCTACTTTCCCCTTCACCCCTCGCCCTCCCCCCACCCCTGGCCAACGCGTATTTCCACTGGTTTTAACATGTGTCATTGATCAAGACCTATTTCCAAATTGTTGATCATTGCATTGGTGTGGTAGTTTCGAATCAAAATCCCCAATCATGTCTGCCTCAACTCATGTGTTCAAGCAGTTGCTTTTCTTCTGTGTTTCCTCTCCTGTAGTTCTTCTTCTGAATGTGAGTAGCGTTCTTTTCCATAAATCCCTCAGAATTGTCCTGGGTCATTGCATTGCTGCTAGTACAGAAGTCCATTACATTGAAGCCAGGATTTAAATTCAGATCTTTGGACTTCAAATCCATCCTGGGACATTTCAGAACCCAATAATGTGAAGATCATAAGGTTTGTAATAAAAGAAGGGAAAGGAACCCTAGACATTCAAATCTGTCATTTTTCCTCCAGGCTGGAGACTCAAAATTTATAAACTTAAGAGTTATGGTGGCATGTGCCTGCAAAATTCCCAGAACCATATTAAAGTGTAACTGGGAAATATTTAGCAAAATAAATGAAAATATAAAATAGGAAGGTGATTTGTGGTTTTCTAAAGTCAATACATGGTTTGTAGGGATCTGTTTCTATCTAAGCTTTATATCACTGGTCTAGACCATGCTGCAACTCAAAATAATACACTATAACTATATAGCACTGCATGCTTTTAGAGTGTTTTTAATATGGACATAACTCAACCTAACATTGCTAATTGGTTACCAAGAAACCACAAGGTTAAAAAAATAATTACAGTAGTAGATGTAGTCACCAGAATGATGTTATAAATGGCTTAATAGTTATAGGTAAGTTTTAAAACTTTTGCTGAGGTTCAACGATAATTTATCAATAATATAATTGTCAAACAACTTTGTTTAGGAAAACCAAAATAATGTTCTGAGGACATTATCTCATTTAAACTATGTTAATTTGAGATCCTAATTTAGTTCTCAAGAATCTGATGCTTTTTTTTTTAACCCTTATCCTCGGTCTTGGAATCAATCCAAGACAGAAGAACAGTAAGCACTAGGTTCTTAGAGTTAAGTGACTTGCTCGGGGTCACATAACCAGGAAGTATCTGAAGTCAGATTTGAACTCAGGACCTGGCTCTCAATCCACTGAGCCCCCTGGGTTCCCCTGAATCTGATGCTATCTTGACTGTAAAAAGGTCCTTACCTCCCTTCCCACTCAAGTGAAGCTGCTTATGTTTCAGGGAAAGCATTCTATGGAGCCAGATTTCCACATTTCTCATTAATGCACAGAAGTATGTTCTTGTAATTTAATTAGGATTCTAAGCTAGAAGTAAATTCTTGTAATTTAGTTAGGATTCTAAACTCATTGATCCCAGGAAGGAGGGAGGCAGAATTTCCTCCTGCAGCTAGTTCGAAGTCACTAAATGGTATAAGTTGAATTGCTACCTTGGTGAGAGGAGCTCTTCCCACTTCAAATCTTCTTACTCTCAGTGATCCTCATCAAAAGAACTCAAAATAAGGGTGCCATTGCAACCAGCCCCTGCCACCTCCCCTGGCGAGACTCTCACTGTGGGCACGCCAGCAGTAAACTTTGTGCTTGTTTTATTCCAACAGGATGATTTCCCAGTCAAGCAGGAGAAATTCTACCCTGGTTGGGTGCAAGGCATCTGTGTGATGCTGTCACTACTTCCTTGCATTTGGATACCTGGGATGGCACTTTTTCAGCTAATCAAGAGGAGTCAAGGAAAGGGGAAGAATCCATGGTCAGAACCTTATAGTGACAAATCCTACGAGCCTGTGGAGGACTAAATGGTTGCTTCTATGTAAAAGGAGAAGGAAATGGGGGAATTCATGTCATTAATCGGGAGTTTGGGCTGTCAGGGTTGTTCTGTCACTTGGACAAAGAGGGCAATATTTGCTGTCTCTACGAAGAGTAGTTTTTTCAGTTGTCACCCATGACAACATTCTTTCTCCTAGTCCCCAAATACTCCACTCTTCAGTTTTCCATTACTTACTAGCCAATAAGTATATTTCCCATTTGGGTGTCAATAATACTCACCAGCACAGTGGACAGAGTACTGCTGGGACTGGAGTCAGGACATCATCATCCTGAATTCAAGTATGTCCTCAGATATTAGCTCAACAAGTCACTTAACCCTATTTGCCTCAGTTTCCTCATCTGTAAAATGAGCCGGGAAAAGATGACAAACCACTTAAATATCTTTACCAAGAAAACTGAAAATGGAGTTATGAAGATTGGGAGATGGCTGAACAATGTACACCAGAGGAAAGCATCCTGGCTAATAGGAGATACTATTTCAAGTGCTGTCAGCTGTTCCGAGGACAAGAATCAAGACCCTCCTATCCATTTTGGCTGCCCACTCTCATGCTCTCTTCTCCACTCGCCCAGTCACTCACACGTTGCCCATGCCTACCTTGTTTTCTATTAGTTTTACTGTACCTGGTTCCCCCTCACACCGGTTCCTCCTTCTTATGCGCCATCTACTTACCCTATGTTCCAAATTCAGCTCTCTCCCCTTTTCTGAATCTACTTTATAGACCTGCATTTATACCAGTATAAACTACAACAACAAGAAAAAAATTGAAAAGAAAATGTGTATCAAGAAGTTCAATGGTGAAAATGTCACCGTGCTAAATATATAAATCAACATAATATTTAAGGATGACAAAATTGTGACTGAGGATCAGTCCTCTTGCTTATCTTTAAGCCACTTCTCATGATTAAATTTGATTTAAGCAATATAGTGATTGGTCTGTTTTTTAAAGGCAGAGGCCGCTGGAACCTCTGAAATTATGGAGGTTCTCGAACATATCTGTAAGGGTAAAACCATTGGGTAAACCAAGGTAAAACACTGTCTATGCCACCTTTTGATCTATTCACTACTAGAGTCTAATTCTTGGATCATGTCTACGTAAAATAAAATTGCATCTCTAGAGGCATCCTCTGATCAACAGACCTTGCAGGTGCCTGCAAATACCTGAGAATGGACCCTACTTAGCCATCCTTAATTTTCCCTCCCTGTGGCATGGGACTTACCCTGCTTCTACCCTCTTGTAACATACTCCAGCCCATTACAGATCAGCATCTCTCAGAACTATCGCTCTACGAGCCTCTACCAATGTGTTTCTTTTACTAGCCACTTACACGTTACAGTTAGTTTGAAGTAAAAAGATATTTACTTTAACAAAAGTGACAAGAAGTATCCCACCCCCCCATATAAATAGGGATACACTGTCCCACAGTGGACCATTCCAGAAATAGGAGAAGGGCCAGATGAGGGGAGCATGCACAGTCAGGGTAATTCACACTCCTTGGGGGGGGGGCTTCCTAGCTGGAACCCCTTTTTGCCTCTGCTCCAAAGCTGTCATTGGGCTCAACTTGGCTGCTCACTGCGGACATCTCTACTGAAATGCCCTCTGTTTCTCTCTGCTGGCATTTCCAGTGAGTTGCTGATGCTCTCTGGGCTTTGTTCTACTCTACAAAACAGGAATTCCCAAATCTTTTAGCAACAGAGACTCAGAGGCCATCCAGCCTTTGTCCCAGCTAACCAGCAGAAGTTCTCAGGCTTAGTAAAAATCTGTCTTTTGAACTCAAAACTCTAGTTGCTATTCAGGCTCTTATAGTCTAAACCAGTGGTCCTCAAACTTTTCCAAAGTAGTAGGACCCTTTTAAACAAAATTTTGGCAGATTTGTTATAGAAAATTCTCTAAAATTGTTTTTCTAATATGCATTAACAAACAATGCAAAGAAAATACAAAATAAATACAAACTTGGGGCATTCCAGAGTTCCTTGCAGTATTCTTTGGTGTGAAATTAATTTGAATTATGGTTAGAAAATTACTTTTAACTCCTATATTCTTCTTCTTCTGGTTGTCTAGATCCCTACTATATCAGGGTTGTGCTGGAGCAGCACATACTGGCTAGTGAGCCAATTGTTAAATTTTTAGCATGAACATTTATACCTTGGAAATTGGTAAAAACTACCAATTTCTTGGTAGTTTTTAACAAGTAGATATTATTTAGGTAATATTACCTATTATTGATTTATTATTTTGTTCATTGTCTAGACTTAAGAAAATGATGGAGGAAATGTTAGTTATGGAGATCAAAATTTAAATCTTATCTTGATTTTTTTTAGAAAGCCAGTTGTTAAACATTCACTAATACTTACCTGCTACAAATCATCCTGGCAGTACTACTTTGCAAAACAGCAGAGTGGGCAGCTAGGAGCCCTAGTGAATAGAATGCCCAGTCTGAAATCAGGAAGACCTGAATTCAAATCCAACCTCATACACTTACTAGCTATGTGACTCTGGGCAAATTGCTCAACTGTTTGCCTCAGTTTCCTCATCTGTAAAATGAGCTGGAAAACAAAATGGCAAACTACTCCAGCATCTTTGTAGGAAAACCCCAATGGGGTAATGAAGAGTCAATCAGATACAACTCAAACGACTGAACAACCACTATGCAAAATAAAATAAAATTGTCCAAAAAGAGGATATAATTTGCAAATAGGGATAGCATCCTCCTTTCTGGGGCACCTGGGTGCCACAGTGGCTAGAGCGCCAGTCCCAGAGTTGGGAAGACCTGGGTTCAAAGCTTTCTAGTTATGCAAGTCATGTAACTCCATTAGACAAGTCCTTGCCCAAGCCTGTCTTAGAGTTGTTACTAAGACAGAAGTAAGGGTTTAAAAAAGAAACCAGAGATGTTGGGTATAGATGTGGCCATAAGACATTGCCTTCAGTTCCCATTGGTCCATAGTCTAACGTGGATCAGTACAAATCACTCAAGAGTTGTAAGGATGGGATTTGTGCAAGGGGGATGGGACAAAAGGAGCCAGAGAAGGAGTGGCTGACAGTTGGTGATAGTTGGTGACAATTGAGACCAGAGGGAATTTCTGGGAAATTCTCCAAAGGAAGGAGGAGGAGGAGAGGCTGCCGGCAAAGGACTGGAGAGAGGAAGGAGGTGGACGTCTCAGCTTGGATCCAGTCCTGAGGGCTTCCTGAGGATCTTTCTTTGGACATTGAAATCCTGATTCCCTGCTCAAAGATTCCCTTGCATCTCACCCGTCAAGACTTCAACGATCGAGTCAGCTAAGTTTTTGGACTCCATTTTGGGAGCGATCTTGTAGTCTCCTTTCTCCCATTATCCAATCTTGCTGAGAGACTCCCTTTCAGTCAAAACTTACAATTACAGGAAAGGATAGAAACAGAAAACTAGAAATAGAAACAGAAGAAGGGGCGATGGAAGAATCTTAGGAGTGGGAGCCATTAAGGTTCCCACCTAAGCCACAGACTCCATAGGAATAGAGAAGAGGACACCCCAAATCTCTCTGCCCTTCACCCCTTTCCCTAGTCCCTGAAATGTGAATAATAAAAACCATTCATCAGTCAGATAGTGTTCCAGAGTGCCTGAGAGACAACGAGGAAGTGGGGAATCACAGCTTGGTCTAACTGCCTCCATCTTGAAGCCAGACCATCCACTGTGCAGTTGACTGATCTCGGGGGAGGTTTGTGTGAACCCTGTCCTCATGGGGTGCCACATACCTCATCTTATAGGAAAGCCTCACCCCCAACTCCTGTGGGGCAGCATGACCATCCAGGTCACCCAGTTTTGGGGTGACACCCCCTCAAAGTCTCCAAGTGTATTTTCAGTGTGAGGGGAGAGCTAGAAGAGAGTCTCACCATATAGAATCTCTATCTCCCCTCTATCATAGCAATTGTTACTAGGCTCTCATAATTATTACAGAGTAAGACTGAAAGGTACTGGGGAGAGCCAGCAAATCCCTGCACTGGGAAGATGCTGACCTCTGAGCTGCTTCCTCTCAGCCACCAAACTGGAGTGCTCCCTACACTCATCTATTTCTTAAATGTTTTGAGATGACCCGTGTGGCTTCTCCTCACTGTTTCTTCTGGGTGGACATAGAGAGCTCTACCTGGTCAGGACCTCAGGGATCCCTCATGGTCTCTTCTGAGGAGTCTATAGATAAAAATTTTCTTTCTCTCTTTTTTTTTTAAACCCTTACCTTCTATCTTAGAATCAATATTATAAATTGGTTCCAAGGCAGAAGAGCAGTAAGGGTTAGACACGGGGGTTAAATGACTTGCCTAGGGTCACAATTGATGTCTGAGGCCAGATTTGAACCCAGGACCTCCCATCTTTAGGCCTGGCTCTCAATCCGCTGAGCTACCTGGCTGCCCCTGAGAAGATAGGACAACATATGAAATGGAGCTCTTTGTTCTCAGAAAGGTGGTACCTATTAGAGCTTTTGTAATGACCTCTGGAGCCTCCCCCAAAAGCTGTAAATAAGTACAATGACCCAGAGAAACTCAAAAATATCTATGTCATCGAATCAGACCTGCAGACATAGCCAATGCCCCTTGCTCCACTGGAGGGGAGCTTGAATATGGACTACCCACCAATTCCCTAGAAATTTCTCCCTCCCCCCAGTGGAAATCAGGTTCCTGGCTCCCTTCCCCTAATGCAGGGGTCCGCAACGTATGGCTCTCGAGCCATATCTGGCTCCACCTCCCGACTGGCTAGTCCGAGCAGAGCCCCAGGATGTGCCCCAGGGGGCCCTTCAGCCCCCGCCCCATATTCCAGCACCTTCTGCCTCCATCCTCCTTCTGCAGGCGTTTATGGCTCTCACGGCCGTTGCAATGCTTGGTCCTACTCAACGCCCATAAGAGCCCAATAAAAGGGGGCAGCTGGATGGCTTAGTGGATTGAGAGCCAGGCCTAGAGAATGAGATTTCTTGGGTTCAAATGTGGCCACATACACTTCCCAGCTGCATGACCCTGGGCAAGTCACTTAATCCCCATTGCCTAGCCCTTACCACTCTTCTGCCTTGGAGCCAATACATAGTATTGACTTCAAGATGGAAGGAAAGGGTTAAAAAAACAAACAAACAAAAAAGCCTTCAGAAAGGAGCAGATCCAGGAGAACATTGTACACAGAGGCTGATACACTGTGGTACAATCAAATATAACAGACTTCTGTACTAGCAGCAAAGGAAGGATCCAGAGTAACAGTGAGGGACTTATGAGAAAGAAAACTAGCCATTCAGAGGAAGAACTGTGGGAGGAGAAACACAGAGGAAAAACAACTGCTTAAACATATGGCTGTTGGGGATATCATTGGGGATGTAGACACTAAACAATAACTCTTGTCCAACTATCAATAATATGGAATTAGGTCTTGATCAGTGATACATATAAAACCCAGTGGAATTGAGTATCAGCTAAGAAGGGTTAGGGGAGTTTGGGGGAGAGGGAAAGAACATGAAATATGTAACTATGGGAAAATATTCAAACTAAAAATTAAAATTAAAACAAATTTAAAAAAAATTTTTTTTAAGCCTTCAGACTTTCCTGGATGAGGTGCCCCAGTCCCCTGGGCCCTAGCTGTCCCTGGGCCAGTTCAATCGGGAGCCCCGGATGATCTGACCTGACTCCATCATCCTCCCTGACTCGCCAACGTTTTGTATGTTTCCTCCATAAAGATCTGGCTTGCTTTCCTGTCTCGTGATGTGCTCCATGATTTCTTACATGGGATCTTGGTGTTTTGAACCTTCTGAAGTCAGTATTGCCAGAGCCCCTTTCCAAAGTCAGGCTTTACTTGGGGGAGAAGGGTTTTCGTTGGCATAGGTAACTTGGTGAGGCTCTGGGGTGTCGAGTTGTAATTTAATGCATTAAGGTTTTTGCTTTTTAAAAAAGAAACTAGTATGTTTGTTCAAATGCCTACATGCCATTGTCTCCAGAGGTTTACTTTTCCTTTCACAGAGACTCGAACAGTGAATGTGGCAGCCGGAGTCCTTGTATAGATTTTATGATGGGCACGGATGGACTTTGGGTCCTAATAAATGCATTATACTCAGTCACTTGGAATGCTTTCCTCTGGAACAGATATAAAGAAGATAACACTCCCCATAGATTGAGTAACTGACTCACAGCAGAGAGGAAGTCGTCTTCCTTTCCCTGCATGAGGAGGAGAAAACACTTACGAAGCTTGACTGAATGGTGAACAAATCAAATACACAGATGGACTCAAAAGGAGAGTACATCCTCAGACCTGAAAATGTCGCACAGGTCTAGCGCAGAGATTTTGCTGTCGTTCAGTCGTTTTTCAGTCATGTCTGACCCTTTATGACCCCTTTTGGGGTTTTCTTGGTAGACACTGGAATGGTTTGCCATTTTTTCTCCATCTTGTTGGACAGATGAGGAAACTGAGGCAAGCAGATAAAGTGACTTGTCCAGGGTCACACAGCTAGCAAGCTACTGAGGCCAGATTTAAACTCGGGAAGAGGAGTCTTCCTGGCTCCAGGCCTGGCACTCTACCCCCTGTGCCACCTAGTTGCCTGGCACGGAGACTATTCAAATGCTCATCTTATTTTTCCATATAGATGTGTACCCTTGGAAGCTTCAAAGCATAGAAAAAGGGAACAAGAACAGAGAATGGACAACCGCTAATTATCTACCACTCATTCTTTCCCTGGAAAAACAAACAAAAAACACCCCATCCCTCTTCCTGACTTCTCTTAGTCTGTCAAGGATGCCATTTTTTTTTTAACCCTTAACTTCGGTGTATTGTCTCATAGGTGGAAGATTGGTAAGGGTGGGCAATGGGGGTCAAGTGACTTGCCCAGGGTCACACAGCTGGGAAGTGGCTGAGGCCAGATTTGAACCTAGGACCTCCTGTCTCTAGGCCTGGCTCTCAATCCACTGAGCTACCCAGCTGCCCCCGATGCCATTCTTTTTTCCCATTCCTAATCTTTTTTATTTTTCCCATGGTTCCATGATTCACGTTCTCTCCCTCCCCTCCTTTCCCTGCTCCAGGAGCTGACAAGCAATTCCACTGGGTTCTACATGCATTATCACTCAAATCCTATTTTCATGTCATTTTTGTAATATTCTTTTAAAACCAAAATCCTGTACCCATAAAAACAAGGGATAAGTTATGTGTCTTCTGCATTTCTACTCCCCCAGTTCTTTCTCTAGAGGTGGATGGCACGCTTTCTCCTAAATCCCAGGGTCCCAATCTTTGAGGTCTCAATTCCCTCCACCCCCCTCTCATTCAGGCATTTGCCAAGTCCTGGAAGACCCCTCCTCCAGGACACCCTCACATCCCAATCCTTTTGTCCAAATCTCGTGGCCATCCCTCTAGTTCAGGCCATCATCATCTCCTCATCGTGAGGCCACAACAGCCTCATTGGTCTCCATGCTTATTTAAAAAACAAAAAACCCCTTACCTTCTGACTTAGAATTTGTACCATTGGTTCTAAGACAGAAGAGCAGTAAGGGCTTGGCAACAGGGCTGTGACTTTCCCAGGGCCATTCAGCAAGGAAGTGTACGAGGCCAGATTTGAACCCTGCTGCTCCCAATTCCAGGCCTGGTGCTCTGTCCACTGAGCGACCCGGCTGTTTCTCCAGAATCAGATCTTCACAGGATCCTGCTCCAGTAAACCCCAGCAGCTCCCGGGGCCCGCGGGGTCAAATATTAACTCCTCTCTCTGGTATTTAAAGCCTTAACCCACCTTTGCTGCCTAATTGCAGCGTTCCTTTTTTAGGGTGTGGCCAAACAGGCGTCCTTGTCCCCTCGCACATGCACATTCCATCAGCCGCCGCTTCCCCTTGCTTAGCTAAGTCATCTCCCCCGTGACTCAACCCAGTGGCTCCCCCCCTTCCAAAGTCCCGCGAAGCCCGCCCACCTTCCTAGGCCTCCCTTTCCCGCCGCCTCGTTGTGCCTGGGTGGCTAGAGGGAATGCCCATAAATGCCTCTCATCGAGCCAGCTCCTTCTCTACAGAACCAATGCTCTGAGGCTGGGGATGATCTTGCTGGTCTGTGTCCCCAGCAGCCGGCATGATGCCTGGTACGGAGGAGGCACTTCACAGTGACCCACTGAGGGGAATCCCTGTCCCCTTGAGGATGTCCCCAGGCTCTCCTCTTGCTTTTAATTAGTGGATACATACTGAAAGGCAGCGCTGCGCTTGGAGTCAGGGAGAATCGTCTTCCAGGGTTCTGATCCAGCCTCAGACACTTACTAGCTGGGTGGCTCCAGGCCAGTCACTTGGCCCTGTTGGCCTCAGCTTCTCCACCCGTGAGCCCGGGTGGCCGTGAGGAAGGCACTGGCCGAGCACTTAGTGTCAGGGAAACGTTCGCTCTTGTTTCTGCCCATATGGGGTGATAAGGACACCGAGGTGGCACCCCTGGGTGCTCCTGACAGAAATGGGAACGTTCAGAATGGGGGGGGGGGGACTGGTGAGGTCCCTTGGCCAATGCTTATCACCAAGTACAAAAACAGGAGGCTGAGCCCATCGTCCCAGAGGTACTCTGCAGGGTACCCCACACGTGTGGAGCATGGGAGGAATTCCCCAACGGTATCTTTGCAGCTGCTGCTGTGGGGCCCGGTCTCAGTCTGGTCAGGACTGTCCTGAGGGACTGATGCCTGTGAAGAAGGGGAAAGAATGGCCACTTGAACAGGAAGCTATAGTGGGCGAAGAGCAGGTATGACTGTACTGGAGATAAACTAAAGGCACCTTCCAGAAGTACTCTGTCTTCCCAGTCCTTAGAATGACACCTTCTCCCTGAAGTGATGCCATGGCTCCCATTTTGGAGACCGCTGATCTAGAAGACTATGGATGATCTCTGTGCTTCCTCTAAGCTCTGAATCTCACTCAATATTAATTAACCAGCAAGTATTTATTAAATACCTTCTGTGAGAAAACTATTTTGCCAGGTACAGAAATATAAACACAAAGAACAAAACAATTCCTACTCTCAAGGAGCTTACAATCTAATAATCCATTTCAATGGACACAGTTATCCATCTGAAATACTGAAAAAATGAATATTCAATCTCCTCACCTGTAAGATAAAGAGGTGGGAGTGTATGGAGGACCTCTAAGGTCTCTTTAAGCTGTAACATTTTATATGTAATGTTTTCAATTCAACACAACAGCTGGGAATATTCCCAAACAGAATGAGGCATCATCAGTAGAAAAGATGTTGAAGATGGCAAAAGCACCACAGTTTCTAAGATATATTAACTGGAAAATAAGCCCATGATCCAGACTCCGTAGAGCCAACAAAAAGCAAAAGCAAGAAAATATGGGCCTTTTCTCTTTCTGACATAAAGTGTTAATGAAAAAAAAAGTGTTAGTTTTCCCTGAGGCAGGGAAAAGAGGCACTCTAAAATAGCACCTGTTATTCATCTCAATTCAACACCAGAGAAATGACTCAATTAGCTAATCTAAGATCATTTTGAAGTCTTGAGAGAGTGATGGATCCGATGCCACTCTCAGCATTTGCATCGTAGCCTTTGGAATCTTGCGGAATAACTGCAATTTGCCTGTAAATAAACAGTAAGCAATAGATTTTTCTTCAGAAATCAAACAATGTCTCTTATCTCTACTGTCCATAAATGATTATTTGCCCCCTTACACAACAAATACTCAACTCTGAGGTTGTTGGAGGTATAGAAAAATGTCTTGCCAACCTTGGAGTTGAATAAAATATTTTGTTAAAATGTTTTTTCCCAGGTGATGGGAAAAAAACTTGAGTTGTGTATCTCACAACATGACAAAGTTGCCTTCTTCCCTTACCCCCACTCTGGGCAGAAAGCAAATGATTACACTGGAAGGGTGGCCCAAATGCATGGCATGAAACAGGATGTATCCCCTAATGACATGAGAGAGAGCCTGGGATTATAAAAATGGGCCCTTCCCAGAATGTCTAGTTGGGTAAATCTCAGGTTGAGAATGGGAGAAGAAAGAAGGGCAGATCTGTGGAGAAAGAATGGAACTTATTTTGCATCAAGCAAGAAAAGGATAGGGCCTAAGAAATCAGAGGGTGCAAGACCAGGTCAGGAAACTTTAAGTGAAGAGGAGAGATTAGTAAATTGGAGAGCTACCTAGACTGTGCCAAGTAGTACCCCTTCAGAGCTGGAGGGAAATACTTCAGGCCTGAAGCACCTTTTTATCCAGCACTATCACTATAGGTATAGGGAAGAATCCTGTATGTAGAACAGCACTTTTGTTGTTAGCAAATTACAGATGGGAAGTAGGTGACCATCATCTGGGGGATGACTGAAGAAACTGTGGATGGAATGGAATACCACTGAGCCATCAGAAATAATAAATATGGGGAATTCAGAGAAGCCTGGGAAAATCTAAATTAACCATTGTTCTGAAGAATCCAGAACCAGATAAGCAATTTACATGACAACTACAATAATGTGAAGGAAAAACAAAGTGAACAATTTCATAACTCTAATTTATGTGATCACCATCGCTTCTCAGGCTTTTGGCTAAGATCAAGTATAATTTATGTGACCAATCATGACTCCAGAGGGCTGACACTGAACAGATCCTGACCTCTGCAAGGGAGTAGGGAGAGATACCTTCTCACAGGTCTTTTTTGGGGCCGAGCTTGCACTTTAGTTTCACAACACTGGATTCCAAATTCTCTGTGCTTACTGTTCCTTGCATTTACATTGTTGAAGATATTATGTACAATGTTTTCCTGGCTCTACCTTTTTTTCCTGGATGTTATTTAGTGTATTTGTACAAAAGCTTTTTAGTCTTTCATAATTAAAATGATCTATCTTGTCTTTTGCAATTGCCTCTATGCCTTGTTTGATGGAGAATTCAGTTACTGTTTTCAGTCGTGCCCTACTCTTCCTGATCCTATTTGGGGTTATCTTGACAAAGGTATGGGAGTGGCTTGCCATTTCCTTCTCCAGTTTATTTTACAGATGAGGAAACTCAGGCAAGGTTAAGTGACTTGCCCAGGGTCTCATAGCTTAGAAGTATCTGAGGCCAGATTTGAATTCATGAAAGTGAATCTTCCTCATTCCAGACCAGCACTATCCACTCTGCTACCTAGCTAACCCCATTCATCCCCTAACTCTATCTATAAAAAATATGTATGATCTTCTCTTATAATTTTTAATGGCATGATCTCTTATTCTGAATTTGTAGACGTCAGCATAAACCTAATTTCTGACCAAACTATTTTCCAGTTTTCTCAGCAGTTCTTGTCAAATAGAGAATTCTTTCCTGGTTATCTAAATTTTCAGATTTAACTGGGTTAACAGAATTCAATTATTTCTGAACCTTCCTTATATTTTCGGCTTTTCTACTTTTCTATTTTTTAAAATCACTACTGGAAGTGCTATTCTCTTTTATTCTTACTTTTTTTTAATTATTTCCCTTAATATTCAAGATCTTTTGTTCCTCCAAATGAATTAATATTTTAACCTATCACTATTAAGTCTCCCTTTGGAGACTTAAATTATATATATATATGTATATATATATATAAATATAAAATCTGTAAATTAATTTTGGCAATATTATCTTTTTATCATATTGGCATATGAGCACCAAGTATCTCTTCAGCCATTAAAGTTATTCTCGAGTATAAGAGAAAAGTGCTTTGGTAGATTAACTCCCAGATGATTTGTGCATTTTGTAGTTATTCTGAATGGTACTTCACTTTTTATTATTACATAGAAATGCCGTGGATTTATATGGGTTTATTTCATAATCTGTAATTTTATTCACATTATCAACTGCCTCAATTAGTTTCTTTGCTAATTCCCTAGGGATTTTCTAAGTAAACTGTCATGTGTCATCAGCAAATATTATCTTTTCTTTTTCCTATGTTGATGTTCTTAATTTTGTCCTCTTCTTATTGGTAATGCTAACACTACTAGAACTGTATCAAATAATAATGAGAGGGGGCATCTTTGCGTTACTCTTATCTTTACTAGTAATGTTTCTAGTATATCCCTATTACATATAATGCCAGTTCCTGGGTCATTACAAGAGGGATCTGATTGCTCGGAAAGTAAAAGTCCTCAGAGCAAGGTCTCATCATAAGACTTCCCTTAAGGGGACCCTTAAAGGAAGATTAACTAAAGTCATATACCCAGTGATAGGGCTAGAAAAGAACCTAAATTTCTGGACTCTAAGCTTAGTCCTCTTTCCAGGAGTCACTTGTATACTACTAATGGGAACCAAAGTGCCTTTCTTCCTAAAATGAGA
Organism: Gracilinanus agilis; assembly: GCF_016433145.1. Taxonomy (NCBI): domain Eukaryota; kingdom Metazoa; phylum Chordata; class Mammalia; order Didelphimorphia; family Didelphidae; genus Gracilinanus; species Gracilinanus agilis. The sequence goes on from NC_058130.1 coordinate 426,048,609, forward strand.
GGATGATCCACTATTAATAGGGCACACATTAACACATCATTTCTGATAATATTATTTATATATATATATATACATGTATATATATATATATCCTTATGATCCTGACAGCTAAATGAAAGATGGCTGGGATTGAGGGTTCAGTCTGTGGCTAAGGGATGGTTTGAAGCTAATGGGACATTGTGGCCTCATTAGAATCACATTCTATAATCTCATGCCCTCTAACCTTTTCCATTCTATACTAGTTAGGAATACATAAAAAAGCATTTGGAAACATGGACCTATCCAACTGAATGGAATGATCAGTTCATGAGGGTTCAGTTTAACAATAAGACTAAACTTTTAATTTCACACATTGGCTTACTCATTTTGAGAGTTCCCAGAAGACACTTGTAGACTATTCTGTGGTTCACCAGCTTAATCAGGAAAGCATGATAGCATAGCCAGCGTGCTGCTTCGAAAGGAAATGGGCCCGCACCTCCTCTGGCACCAAGAATAACTCCTGGAGACACAAACACATGAGTTGAAGACTGCCTAACTCCAATTCCAATATATTTCTAGCATTTCCTACAGGTACACATTTTCTTTTTCATATACAAAAGGAGAATTCATGCTAATAAAAGTAAATACAAGTACTATTTATTCAAGATGAAAATTTTCTTTTAAAAATATTAAATCTAAGGTGGGTATCACCAACATTGCCTTGCTTGTCTATATCTCCTTCTGAAGTCCACACTGCATTCCTCTGTATGTTGGAAAATACTTAGTTGATGCTTTTACTTCTTTTCTTTACTTATTGCTTCATATTTCTCCTCCCTAACTTCCTCTTCCCCCATTAAAAGCCTTCCCTTACAACAAAAGTATAGTCAAACAAAACAAATGTATGTTGTATTAGTTTAGTCTGAAACTGTATGTGTCCCTCTGTGACCAGCATGGAAGATCTCGCTGAAGAAAAATATCTGTGTTTCATTAAAGAATTTGCTTTGAGGGAAACTAGGTGGCTCAGAGGATTGAGAGACCCTAGGTCCAGAGGAAGGAGGGTCCTGGGTTCAAATCTGGCCTCAGACATTTTCTAGCTGTGTGACCCTGGGCAAGTTGTTTAACACCCACTGCCTTATCCCTTATCACTCACGGGTCTCTGACATTCCAAGTGACTTAAAAAAAACCCCAACATACATGAAGTGTATAGACCAAGATATTTATGTGCTTTTTTATTCTTTAGGTTATATAACACATAAAAGGAACAGCTCCAAGAAGAATTTCTCAAATCCAGCTTCTCAAAAGTGAAATTGGAAGCTGAAGTAAACAACAATCATTGTGGCAGAAAAATCCAAGAACCATCACCCTGTTGGAGGAAGGTAATTTACACCTTAGTTCTTTATAAAAAGGAGGGGCTGAGGGGAAAAGTCAAGTTTGGGGGTATAGTATCTCTTCTTAACAACCCTATTTAGATTTATTGCAAGATACTCCCCATTACAGCATGATGACCATATATTGATAAAACTACAAAGAATGTCTGAGCAAACCAATGGCCTACTCTCAGGAAGCCGATTCCCTGGTCATTACTCAATTTACAAAACTGTCCATCAGGAGCATCCTGAGTGTTATATCGGTACTTTCCATCTTCCTGGAACATCATGGATATCAATTAATTTTTTTCAGGTGCTTAAGTGGCAAACTGCAATTCACTTTGCAAAATGGAATGATAATAAAACAACTATTGACTTTTACAACTAAAAGGGACCTGAGAAATCCCCTAGTCCAACTCCCTTGCTCTGGGATGAGGTCACCCTCTTCTTAGAAATTATTAGATTTGCATTATTATTGTTCATATTTTTCATTTATATTATGCCTTTTCTATAAGGCACTTGAAGTAAATAATAATAGCTAGCATTAATGTTGTGCTGTAAGGTTCTCAAAGTGCCTTACAAATATCTCATTGTATCTTAACAACATTGGGAGGTAGCTTCTATTTTTATCCCTACTTTATAGATGAGGAAACTAAGACAAACAAGGTTAAATAATTTGCCCAGGGTCACACAGTTAATGTCTGAGGCCAGATTCGAACTCACGTCTTTCTGACTCTAGATTGAGCTCTCTGACTCCTTTCTAGCTGCTAGCAATTCTTTGGAAATGTACTTCTTGATAAACACATGACTGTGAAAAATAAACATATGATTGGGGAGAAACCGGATAAAGGCATAAAACAGTGAAGAAGAATTAGCAAATTATGCTCAGTCTATAATTCAACAAAAATAGACAACTTTTCAGCTAAATTCTGTTAGATTTGTTCTTGGGTTCCTACTAGTGGTCATTAGAAAAGGAAAGTATCTTGGATATGATAGACTTTTATAGATCCCGCATTTTATACTAGGAGTGAATTTTTTTTTAAACACCTTCCTTCTGTCTTAGTAGTAGCAATTCTTTTCTTTTCTTTTTTTTTTTTTAAACCTTTACCTTCCATCTTAGGTTCAATATTTTATACTGGTTACATGGCAGAAGAGCAGTAAAGGTTAGGCAATGGTGGTTAAGTGATTTACCCTGAGTCACACAACTAGGAAATGTCTGAAGCCAGATTTGAACTCAGGCTCTCCCAAATCCAGGCCTGGCACTTTATCCACTGTGCTACCTACCTGCCTTTAGGCAGTGAATTACTATACAAATGCCTGCCCCAGGGGCTTAAAGCATTAGCTCAATAAAATTACCTTTACCTTTTAGAATCTCTATATCTAGAAAATGAAAATGAAAAGTTTATTCATCTGTTTTTATCTTACTTCCAACATTCAAGCCTTTATCAGATACTTGTATATTTATGGGAACCACCAACAAAACCAATTCATCCCAGTCACCCAAGGATGTAATAACAGCCCAAACCCATCTATCTGCACATACCTGGATTCTTGGCTTTCAGAATGGAATAGCAGCAGGAGGCAATATCCGAAATGACAGAGAGGAAAAAACCTGGGTTTTTTCTGACTTGCTGATTAAATGGCAGCTTGAGGGCACATGCATGAAATCTAATGAAAGAGAGTTGCTTAATGATGTATAAGCAAAGTGCCTCATTCATCATGAAAAACACAAAACCTCCCTACCCCCTTCACTAGAGGACACATACACTGCATACAGAAGACAGCTCTCATCTGCTCATAGCTACTTATGGTTCTGGTTCTGGGTTCTGATTGTTCTAATGTCAAGAGGTAATGAAATTCTTAAAACATCGCAGCTCCGAGTGTTCCGCTGGCTTCTGCGTTCCTCTCTCCACAGGCTTGTCAAGACTTCTGCCCTTCAGGGCTGGAAGGAGCATCTCTCTCTGGCTCCCCATTCATCACACTGTGATTACAGGTAGAAGCCGACTGTGTAAAGTTCCCTCTCTTCCTATTTCCCCTACCTATGGATGCTCAAGTAGGCTTACAACACCATCTTCTCCTCCCTCCCAAACCTCTCCAGAGAGGAGGAGAGGTGAACCAATGGGAGAAGAATAGCAATGGTAAAGGATGACATGGATAAGGCAATGATATAGAAGAACAATAATAAGGGTTAAGTCAAGAAGCCTACATCCTGTTCTTGGGTTGTATTTAGACACATGAAGAGACAGACATACTTGGGCAATTTGGGCCACACCCCACACATCCCTCTGGAACAGACATACACATACCTCACCTGGGACAGAAACATACATTCACTACATTTGAGCTATTTCAGTCAGGATGATTATGGCTTCAAAAATACATCCCAAAAGTACCAATTATTCTCCCCCTTCCCCTCCCCAGCACATGAAGTTGAACAGCAAGAAATCAACCTAACATATCATAGTTTTTGTCATTGCACTTCTTGGCCTAGGTGGAAACTGAAAGTTTGTTAACTCACTGAAAAGTGGATACTTATGGCACAGTTCAAAAGACAAGGAGTGTATGTGTAGAAGCAGACATGGGGGTGGGGAGAAGATTCCAGCTTCTCTGTAATGCTTATATGTTTTTTAAAAGGACGTCTAATACTCCAAGTCAGTGATGGGCAAACTACAGCTCTATGAAATGTTCTATCTGGCAGTGGGACATTATTCCTAATCTGACAAATACAATGAGTAGGATACAATACAATGAAACTTCAAAAGAGTTGCCTTAGAAACAGACTGACAAATGAGCATTTCCTTTCCTTTGGCCCCCTCTTTAAAAAGTTTGCCCATCATTGCTCTAAGTGATAAGATTATAAACAGATTAGTGCTTTGGACTAGCTTCTCCTTATCTGCCTCTCCTATTTGTCCTTACTCTAAAAGGAAACATTAACCAATGATCAAAATACTTTCACAGAACATGCTTCACTTGTTCAGCTATAAAGTCATCAAGAAGTTAGTTATCTGCAATCAAACTTCACTTAACTGGGGATAAATCTGGACTAGGAAAATGAGCAGGTCAACGTCCAGTCTAATGGTCCAAAGGCTGAGTAAGGGAAATGATCAAGTTAATGAATGTTTCATGGCCTTCCTAGGAAAGTAAAATGGTGTTTCATTATGGAAAGGTTTTCCAATCAAAAATTCAGAGGAGAAGCACTGAGAGACCTCAAGAGGACATCTAATCCTAACTCCTACCTGCTCCAACCTGTCAATTAATGTTGCTACTCAAAGAGAAAAGGATTCTCCTTTGCCTTCAAGCCTACAGGACCAGTTAAATGTGTTCAGTTCATCTACTGTCCCCCCCTTCTCCTGGGAAGTGACCAACAGAACATCTGGATGCCTCAGAAAAATTGAAGGTGAAGATGAGGGGGTGTTACATTTCTAGCATGATCCGGATCTAAACTGCTAATTAGGCCCCAAACTAGGACATACAGTGAATTCATTTAATCCATTATTTCAATAAAGAAAATGCAGTATTCTCAAACAGAACAATACACTACATTTTAGGTCTTGGTTATGTATTCCCCAAAATGGGCACATGTATTATGCAGAGAATAATTTTCCAGCATAAATATGGCAGAAAATTTAACATATTTATAAGAATGACTGAATGTTCAGAAATAACTTAGCACAGTACTTGGAAAATTAGGCACTTAATAAATGTTTACTGATGACTCTCAGGGCTGCTGTAAGGATCAAATAAGAATGCATGAAAAGAGCTTTGCAAACTTTGAGGTTATTATTACTATTATTTTTATAAGGAAACCAAGGAATGGAAGGAAAGATTAGTTTGACCAAAGTCCTGAAGCTAGCAAAGGCCTGAGCAGGGAATGATTTCAGGTCTTCTAAATCCAAATTCAATCTTTTTTCCATTATATTAAGGCTGCTGTCCTAGCTCATTCTTCTGGGGCTTATAATTAAGAGCTTTCAAATCCAGTTCTAAGTATTATAATCCTAACTTCATGTCTATATCTCTATCATGGGCAAAGAATGTCAAGAAAATAGTAGGCAGAAGCATGTAGCAAAGAGACTGCCATAGAACCAGGCTAAGGAAAATAGGCACCTACAGACATAACATACATACCAAAAACATACAGAAGAGACTTCTGTTACTTAGACTTGGGTGAAAAAAGAGTCTCGTTCCCATTCATAATTGCTGTTTTTTCAGAAAATTTTGTACCTCACAAAAGTAACTGAGAACCAACACTGTAAAGCTAATTAATTATTTATTTAGCTAGCCACCTATTTCTGATGGTGTATGCCTCCCTCTTGTGGAACTTAGCAGTAATGGACTTCATTACGGAAGATGCTAACATACCTGTAGGCCTGTAGCAAAAATATCTTGTAAACATTTATGTAGATAGTTTGAAGACTATTCACCTAGTTAGGAGGAAAAGGAACAAAAAGTGATGAGATTTATGGAAATTCATTTTTATCACCAATCATCATTAAGGAGACTAAAGGGACATTTTTTGATAAAGAAAAAGTGCCTATAATCATGCTAGGGACCTCTGGGCCTTGTTATCCACCTTCCTGCTGCCCTTAGGACTTCTGGGTCTTCACATCTGTCCGGTACCAGAAACCTCCTATATGTATTGTCTCCCCACCAACTAGAGCTTAAAACGTCAATAGCAAAACCTGTCTTGATTTTTCTATTTGTATTCTCCAAGCTTTACACATAATGAGTCCTTAATCCATGCTTTTTAATTCACTCAAGTCATTCTAACTGGGTTTGGCCAGCTTTTTATCTCCTGATTATTCACTCCCATTAATTATTCAGACTCCTTTGGGAAGGAAGGGAGGGAGGAAGGAAGAGAGAAGGAAGGAAGAGAGGAGGGAGGGATTGAACTGAGGGGTAAAAGAATACAAAGAGAGATTATCAATGTGTATCTAAAAGGCTAAAGATTTAAGAAGAGCTTAAATCACCAGAAGGGAAGAATGAACAACTGAGTTAATAATAGTCCACTGACTAAACTCCATAATCCACATACTCCATAAGTGGATCACTAACTTTTGTGGAAGGATCACCTGTTCTCTCTTTCATCTGTTCCTCATCTATAACATGAAGGGATTGGACTAGACAATAGTGTCAGACTTGCCACCTGGTTGTCCCCCATGCAGCTCAACCAGATTAAAATTTAATTGGGAGGGGCAGCTGGGTAGCTCAGTGGATTGAGAGCCAGGTCTAGAGACAGGAGGTCCTAGGTTCAAACCCAGCCTCAGACACTTCCCAGCTGTGTGACCCTGGACAAGTCACTTGACCCCCATTGCCCACCCTTACCACTCTTCTGCACCTTGGAGCCAATACACAGTATTGACTCCAAGAGGGAAGGGAAGGGTTTAAAAAAAAAAAAAGTAATTGGGTAGTGTTCAACAAAATACATAAAAATACAATAAGACATGGATAATGTTAATCTTTGGTTTTAGAAGTCAATACATGGCTGACAGGGATTGTTTGTGAATTTGCTAGGTTACTTCTAGCTCAAGATCTAAAATCTTTTTCCATGACATATGACATTTTTCCTATTAGCATCCCAAATTAGAGTAGGAAGGGGCTGGGAAGGAAACAAATTCATTTTGCTTCTTGTCAGGAGAACCAGTGTGGTTGCCAGCAATGAATGGTACGGATAGAACTCATGTCTATAGTGAGATTTGCTGATCATGTGTGGGTTTAATGTTTTTCATTAAGAACTAGCTATTTAACTGGATAGAGAACTCTTCTAAATTAAAGGGATTTTACAATTACTTCTAGATATCCCTTAACACTTAGCAGTGAAAAAGAGTAGTACTATTGCCTCTGCTACCATGGAGACAAAGGAAGTCCAAAGTCCCACAATGAGTAAATGTCAGAGCTAGAATTCACAGGGCTGCAGTGGTGCAGTGGATTAGAGCACACTGAGTCAGGAAAACCCAAGTTCAAATTTGGCCTCAAAGACTTATACAAGCTGTGTATCCCTAAGCAAGTCACTTCACCCAGTTTGTCTCAGTTTCCTCATCTATAAAATGAACTGAAGAAGGAAATGGCAAAACACTCTAATACATATATATATATATATTTTTAAGTCACCTTCCATCTTAGAATCAATACTAAGTACTGAGTCCAAAGTAGAAGAGTGTTAAGGACTATGCAATGGGGGGTAAGTGGCTTGCCCAGGGTCATACAGCTAGGAAGTGTCTAAGGCCAGCTCCTCTTATCTCTAGGAGGCCAGTATCTTTGCCAAGAAAACCCCAAATAGGATCACAGAGTCAGATGTGACCAAACAACAGAATTCACACTCTCCTGAACGTACACTTTTAACAATCCCCCTGAACTACAAACACTGAGTAATCTAAAGCTTAAAACACTGGATTCTCCATTGCTTTTAACAACTTCTGAAGACTGAATCTAATTTCAAGAAAGACACTGGTTGGGGGGCAGCTGGGTAGCTCAGTGGATTGAGAGTCAGGCCTAGAGACGGGAGGTCTTAGGTTCAAATCCGGCCTCAGACACTTCCTAGCTGTGTGACCCTGGACAAGTCACTTGACCCCCCATTGCCCACCCTTACCACTCTTCCACCTAGGAGCCAATACACAGATGTTAAGGGTTTAAAAAAATAAAAATAAAAATAAAAAAAAGAAAGACATTGGTCACCTGATGGAGTCATCATCTGGAATTAAAAATGCTTACCTGTAAATCCAGAAATAAACCATGACACTTCATCCTAAGCACTGCGATCAGCTTGTTCCGCATGTTCCTCCCCGCTTTGAGGCTGTGATCAAAGGAAAGGCTGGTTCTAATGGAAGTTCGGGAGTAGCTGGGAGAGAAAAAAGAAGGTTCAAATCAGGCTGGTCAGCTGTTCTCCCTCCGCCCTAGCCCTCAGAGCTGTCACTTGGGGAAGTGACTCTTGTGTAGATGGGGCCAGCCCCTGACTTGCACAGAGCAGCTGGACACCCTGGAAAAGACAGGAGGTGGCATGTGCCAGACAAGTCAAACCACGACCACCATCTGCATAAGATGAGAGGCAGCCCAGGAACCTGAACCCAGGCACCTTGGAAATAAGAGCAGTTCTCTAGTCTTCATCCTGGGAAGCAGTTGCTGTGGAGCTACAACCTAGAGATTGCTCCTATGGGTGGCACAGCCACAGCTACTGGAGACCCAGAAAAGAAAGTTTTTGCCTCCAAAGCCCTGGAATCTGTCAAATGTCTCAACACCAAAAACGGACAGGTTTTCATCTGTGGAGATGACATGAAATTGTATCCGCAGGACCAGGGGGCCTTTCCAGCTGTCTTGCAGCTGGCTTGGGACCTAGTGGGTACTTAATATTCATCTCACTGACTGACTGAGGGGAATGTACTCAAGTTTTATCTGATTCTGCTGCCTTCTCTTGCTATTGCTCTAGCTGCTTCCCACCTCTAGAGATGAAGACTTACTCTTTTTAGAGTCTGCCAAACTCCAGAACTTCATTGCCAATGATACCTCCTCATTGTGTTAAACCAAATTTGTTTGTTGTTGCTGAAAACCAAACTCACTCCCCCACCAAAGTAGCTCCTCCTACCAATAACTTTTTTTCCTCTTACTGGCACTTTCCTAGCAATCAAAGCTTATAATCTTGGATTCACTTTTATATCTGCTTTCTCCTTCAATTTCCAATTTCAGTGGCAGAATCCTCCTGACACTCCTTTGGTGTTATCTGCTCAAAATATTTTTTCCTTCCCATCAGTATGCCTCATCCAGGCCCTCATGCCTAGACCATTACAAAAAAGTCACCCAATCTGATTCTTTGCCTCTAATGTATATCTAGTTCATACTGCTTCTTATTATGCTAAATTAATCTTCCTAAGACATCACTTTAATGAAAAAGTCAGCCAAGTCAACTCATTTCCCTACTAAAAAATCCATAATTACAGAATAAGAAAACAAACTCCTTAGCCTAGACTTTAAGGCCCTCAGAAGATCCGTCCCCAGCCTTACTTCCCAATATCCTCCCAAATATACTCCAGGCAAACCTGTCTATTCATTATTTCACAAGAAAACCACTGCATCTAATTTATTGTTCCTAATATAATCCTTCACAGCCTCAAATCCTGACTTTTTCACGTTTTTGTGGGGTCATTTATACTTTATACCAGTGATGGACAAACTTTTTTAAAGAGGGGGCCAAAGGACAGGAAATGCTCATCTGTCAGTCTGTTTCTAAGGCAACTCTTTCGAAGTTTCATTGTGTTGTATCCTACTTATTGTATTCGTCAGATTAGGAATAACTTCTCAAGGCTAGATAGAACATTGGGGGGAGGGCCCTCCGTTTGGCCCACAGGCTATAGTTTGCCCATCACTGCTTTACACTTATTCCTTTGAAAACTTGGTTCAGGGACAGCTAGGTGGTTCAGTGGATAGATTGAAGTCTAGAGACCAGAGGTCCTGGCCTCAGACACTTCCTACCTATGTGACCCTGGGCAAGTCCAGTTGCCTACTCCTTACTGTTTTTCTGCCTTGGAAGCAATATTTAGTATTGATTCTAAGACAGAAGTAAGGGTCTTTTAAAGGGTCTAAGGTAAATATTTTTTTAAAAGGGTCTAAGGTAAAGGTCAAAAAAAAAAAAAAAAAAAAGAAAGAAAGAAAACTTAGTTCATACTATTGGGGAATGGCCCCTAGTATTATACATTTTTGTCAATTAGATTTTGGATGTGACTTTTTGAGAGATATATAATTCAAATGTTTTTTCCTAGTCTGTCATTTCTCTTATTCTATTCTCATCAGCTTCATTTGCACAAAAGCATGTTAATTTTATGTAATAAAAACTGACTGTTTTATCTTTTATGATCTCTTCCATTATTTAAGAATCCTCTCATTGCTGTAGTTTGGGAAGGTATCAAGGCTCATTATCTTCTAATTATTTTATGATGTAGCCTTTTATAATCAGATGCTTCAACATTTGAAGCTCACTATAACATATGGTGTATGGTGTTGGTTTAAAATTTTAAAAAATTGTTCTAGAGTTTTTCCCAATAGTTCCTGTGAAGAAGAGAGCCTTTTGCCCTTTATATTTTAGAGTTTGTCAAACACTGTGTTACTGTACTATTGATATTGCTTCTATTTTTGGCATATGTAGTATGCTCAACATACCAACCACTCTGGCTTTTAATCAATACAAATAACATTAATGATTAATACTTGATAACTTGATTTAAAAAATGGCAATACATAGTGTAGCCAGTAAGACCTCTATTTGGATCTGGGCTCAGACACTTACCTGTGACCCTGGGCAAGTCAGTTAACCACATATCTATAAAACAGGAATAGCAGAGTAGTTGTATTCAGAGTTGTGCAAACTTTAAAGTTAAAAATATAAGCAGCTAATTTTATTCCTTTACATTCTTTACCTCTTCATTTCCCTTGGGATTTTAGGCCTTTTCTTCTTTCAAATGAATTTTTATTGCCCTATATCTATAAATTAATTTAGATAATCATTTTTGTTATATTAGGGTCCAAGCATGAGAAGTGACTATCTCTACAGTTACTTCAGTTTATTACTTCTATAAAAATAATTTTATAATTATATTTACAAAAATCTTGTGAGTGGTTGCCAGTTTCATCCCTAGGTCTTAAGTATTTTACAGTTTATACAGAATCATGGTTATCTACAGGATAAACTGGAAATAATCAATAGAGGTAAGGCATAAATGATAAAGAGGATAAGGAAAAGCTTCTCACAGAAGATGAGATTTTATATGAGTCTTACGATCAGGGAAAACCAGAAGGTAGAGAGGAGTGAGAGAATTCCAGGCCTGAGGAAAAGTCAGTGAAAATGCTTGGAAATCTTAATTAGTAACATTATAAGAATTATAAAAGCCTTTAAATTTTAACTTTGGACAAAAAACAATGGACACAAATATTCCAATATATGTGAAATAGTCTAATAACTAAATCCAGATGTATAGGCTATGAAAGTAAAATGGTAGTCAATGTTTAGCAGAATTTCTTCTTAATAAGATGGATTTAAAAAACAAATATCCAGTAACTGTAATATCTTTCTGAGAGGAGGGAAGTGAGGTTTAAAGGATTAAACAGACATTATCCAATTAATTGCCACAATAGTTTAACAATAGAGAAGTAGTCAACTTATACTTTGCATCAAAGAGAAATGGAAACATAATGAGGGTCCAATCTGACAAGAAAGTTAGGAATGGAAATAAAATGCGTGTCTCTGAATTCACTCTAAGTCATTCTGATCCTGGAAATAAGACAGCAAGTAACTAAAGTGAGTGACTTTTCCTGCCATGAATTCTTGGTTTATGGCTCTTTATAGTACTTTAAATATATTTTGAATGTATTTGATAAGATAGAACTAAGATCAAGATCTTGGGCTTTGCTGGCCTTCCGTCAAGTCAGAGAAATCTGGTTTTAGCCTCTGTTACCACTTTTTAAACTTTCCCAAGGCTACAGAAAAAAAGACAAACTAATGCACTGTTTGTGGAGTTGTATATTGGTCCTATCTTTCTGAAAAGCAATTTGGAAGTATGTTCCCCAAAGTCACTAAATTTTAAAAAGCCTTTGACCCTAACATATCACCTCCAGGTCTAAACTCCCTGAAGAAAAAGAATCTATACACACAAAAATATTTGTAGCAACTCCTTTTGTGGTGGCAAGGATTTGCAAATGGAGGGGGGACCCATAAATTGAGGAATGAACAAATAAATTATTGTATGAGAATGTAATGGAATATTGTATCATAAGAAATTACAGCAGAGATCATTTTAGAGAAACCTAGAAAGACATGAATGAAGTGATGTAGAGTAAAAAGATCAAAAACAAGAAAATAATTTATGCAATTACAACACTGTAAAGAAAAACCATTTTGAGACACATTAGAACTCTGATCAATGCACTGTGTAACCATCATTCCAAAGGACTGATAGTGATGCATTCTACTCAACTCCGGACAGAGAAGTGATGGATGCAACACAAAATATTACATGATTTTTGGACACAGTCAGTGTAGGAATTTGTTTTGCTTGACTACACATATTTGTTATAAGAGTTTTGATTTGCTTTTGCTTCCATTTAGGGATGAAGAAAGAGTAGCATCACCCCCCCCCCCAAAAAAAAAAGAAAAAAAGAAAAATTAAAGGCCAGAAAGAAATAGACAATGAGGTCAGCTTTGAAAATCACATAATCAATTCATTATATATTTTTAAATTAAGCATGAGATTCATTTTTTTCACATAGTTCTCTCTATTCTACTACTTATAAAGAAATGCCCCCTTTATCTCATGCTTAAGTTCAGAATAAAAAAAAAAATAAAAATAGGCCTTCCCTATGCACCAAAACACAAAACAGAGGCTTTTGTTTCCTATCCTGGTGCTTCTTTAAATAGTTCCTAAATGTGCTTGGCTGCACAGGCACAAAAATTTGTCACATCTAATCCCTAATTACCTTTCTACACAAATAGATACTCAGCTCTGGTTTCTACTTCCTCATACCTGACTTATTACCTACCTACCAAACTCTAGAATACAAAGCAAGGTTTAGGCATATTTAAAAGGAAAAGAGTAATATGCAAATTAAGAAATAATATGCTAGAATAAGTAATTAGAAATGTAGAAGGCTGAGTAGAGAAAGTGAAAGGCTGGAGAGAGAAAAGAGAAGTTCAATCCTCTCATTTTCCAGGTGAGAAAACTGAGGCAATTAGCAGTTAGGTAACTTGCCTTAGGTCACCAAGCTAGTAAGTGCCTGGGGCAGGATTTGAATTCATGTCTTTTTTACTTCAAGTCCAGAACTCTTATCTATTACAATGCCTCTCATCAATCAGTCATCTGTGTCATCAATACCTTTAAAGGGCAAGCTCACAGTGTGAAATTAGGCCTTTTTAATGAAAATCTATAAATGTGTTGTATATATGGCAGACAATCAATTAATGCCTTTTTTTCTGGTAAAAATAGTATCCATTAGCTTGTAACTAAGTAGTGGGTTTTGATGTTAAATAAAAAAGGAGTTTTTAAAAAATAGGACATTTTGAAAAAGCTAGTCAAACCTAACAGGTATTGCCAATGACTAAGTTTAAGGTAGAAGGTTAATAAAGTACATCTCTGAGAAGAAAAATTCCACTGCCTGTGAGTTAAAATAATAGGTAAAAGCTGAAAGTCATCTACCATCTCTAACATATGGAAAGCAACCTTTCTACTGGGTCATCTGCTAAAGTATTCGGACTCTGAGATAAATGTAGACTTTTTGTCTGACAATCTGTTTTTGGTGCAACCATCCCTTAATGAGGGAAATGTGTATTCTCTAAAGGTACAGTCCATCAACTTGAAATGGTGCCTTTTTCCCTGCAAAGACCAGAAATCAATGACCTCTCATTCTTTCTCTCATTCCCAATAGTAAGAAGGCCATATTCCCAATGTCCAGCTCTGACAAAGGATGGCCACACACTGCAACAGAGAGGTAGTGGCTAGGTTTGATAAATACTATTCCTCCTCTGGCAACACAGGCAAGCTAACACACTCCCAGTGTCTTTTCCTTCTTCCCAGACTATGACTCTATGACTACTTCTTCAACAACCATCCAGCCAGGTGAATGTACTTACTTGGAATAGTCACAAAACACGTTTAGGGTCCTTGTATCGAGTAATAAACCACACCACGGGAAAAGGCAGTGGGCTGGTAACTGGGTAAAGTCAGAATCACTTAGAATATCCTCTTCCACAGGAAAATTCACCACTGTCTTCTTAGGGTTTATTAAACAGCCATACTCAGGAATACCTTTTGCCAGAGTCCTAAATTTGAGGGGGGAAATGGTTAACAAATTGTAGGAGGAAGGAATACTTCCCTAAAAGAGATTTTTGAAAGAGGTATTTTAGGTATTGGCTGTCGACTGAAACCTCCAAGAAGTACAAAAGGAAATAAAGATGTTTTTGAAAATTGATCTATAGAAGAAGTCAATGGAAAATTCACATTAGAGGCATATAAGAGGCAAGACTATAGTACTTCCTCACCAGTCACCCAGAGGCATCTCAATCCAAAGGCAGAAAAAAGACAAAATGAAAAAAAATCTCTATATTCCAAACATATGTAAAAGGTTAATAACTCTATCCAGGGGATAACTGCCAAAGATATCAATGGAAAATAATCACATGTGGGTGTCCCAGAAGCTTAAATCTAAAGTGGCTAAATGATCATGATAGGACCACTAATGGGGAAAGAATTTCAATGCACACTACATATAATTCCTATTAGTTATCCTTTTGAGTGATCTAAGTAAGCTTGGCAACTCTTCCACACCTAATGACAATCTTCAGGATTCCAGCTGCTTCCAGTCCAAGAATCACCTGATCTTTCCAGGATGCTAAATAAACACTCACTTTCCCCCTATTTCCCAGCATACTTCAAAAAAAGGGAAACAGCACTATAGGAGAAGAATCATGAACTAAACCAGAAGTTCCCAAAATGTGGATCTAGGACCCCAGGACATCTCTGAGATTCTTTCAGGGAATTTTAGAGGTCAAACTATATTCATAATATTAAGATGTTTTGATTTCTAATATGAAAGATAACAAGACATGCATATATGCCATCATTTCACTCATAAATAAAAGCTTGTTGGGGAGGGGAGTCCTTAATTTTTAAGAATGAAAAGGGGTCCTGAGACCAAAGGAGTTTAGGAGTCTCTGATCTATGATATGATATGTCTATGATAACACCATACCCAAGCAAGACCCTCCTCTACAATATACTCAGCAAATTACAGAGGATTTAGCCTTTGAATGAAAACCTCTAGGGATGAACATCTTCCATAGCAATTTAATATTTTTTTCTTATTTTTCCCCTTTTGCTAATATTAAACAGTTCTTTAAACTTCTACCCATTGCATCTAGTTCTGTCTTCTGGGGCCAAGAAAAACAAGTCTGATTGCTCCTCTACCTGACGGCCTTTCAAATACTTTAAGACTCTTGATAGTCACTAAACCTCTATGTCTACCCTTCTCCCTGTCCCTCTACTCTGCTTCCCAATCTAGGGCTTTTCTTCTTTGGACTAAAACTCCTTAATTCTTTTACTTGAAATTCCTACGGTGTGATCTCAAGGCCCTTTGCCTTCCGGATCACTATGCTCAGGCAGTTTTCCAGATTTTTGATATTTTTCTAAAAATGTTGCCCCGAGAACTAAATTACAAGATAGCAAAGTAGGTCTTCCCAGGGTAAAGAACAGCAGGGTGATCACCTCCCCAATCCCAGACACTAAGCTTGCACCGATTGTCTTGGCAACCATTCTCCACTGCTGACTCATATTAAGCAGTACATCACAATCCTTAAATTTTGGGGGTTTGTTTGTCTGTTTTTCAGACAACCTGTTCTCTTAAACTTTCCTTTCCCTTCCTCACCTCAGACTTGTAAAGCCTATTTTTTTTTTTAAACCCAAGGGTAAGACTTTAATAATTTTAACAAGTAATTGATTGGTAAAGCTAAATATAGCTTTTATGTGGGCAGAGACCCATAATCTTATTTTAGACACCATACCTTAGAAAGACTTTGGCTTGTGTTAAATGGGGTGTCACAAGCAAAAAGTCATCAATCAGTCGGATCAACAATCTGGAAGAATGAGAAGAAAGGATGAGCAAGAGCTTTAATGACACTCTTTAGTTTTGGCCTCAAAATGACAAGTGCCAGAAAATGTTAGAATAACAAGACCTGAATCAGTAATAAGGAAGGTGATTAATATGATCCCTTGTGAGTTCATATTAATTATATATCAACACAAATTAATAATTAATCAATAACATCATTTTATTAATTATTATTGATTGACATTAATACTATATCAATTCAAATAATTAATGCATTATTAATGGACATTAACAATGTATTAATTAGAATATTTGGTGCATTATTAATTGCCATATTAATTAGAATAATTAATGCAATGATTAATGCAAACACTAAATTTCTCTCTAAGGACTACAAATATACTCGCATGTGTGTGTGAGAGAGAGAGAAAGAGAGAGAGAGAGAGGTTTGCTGATGACAAGTAGCCTTTTTCAAATGGGGTCAATTATCAATTCTAGATCAGAAAAATCAAGAAATCAAGATAAAACTAAGTTTACCTGAACCCTTTCAAAATCTTTTTGTATACACAGTTCTTAATCTAGGGGCTTGGATCAGAATGCTATTTTATAGGCTCAGATCATCACAGATTTGAGGTGATACCATGAATAAATTAGGTCTAGAGTCAATAAAAGTGGAGTTCAAATCCAGCCTCAAGCTCTTACTAGCTGTGTGACCCTGGGGAAGTCAATCTAACTCTGCCTCAGTTTCCTCATCTGTAAAATGAGCTAGAGAAGGAAATGGCAAACTATTCCAACATCTTTGCCAAGAAAACCCCAAAAGGGGACATCTGAATAACCAACTAAACAATGGAAACCACAGATTTGAAGCTAAAAGGGGCCAGAGACTATCCAGTCCAACCCATTCACTTTACTGATGAGGAAATAGAAGAGACCCAGAGTTTGTGACCTGTCCCAGTAGTAAGTAATCTCAACAAGATTTGAACACAGGGCTTCTCGATCCAAATCCAGTAGTGATTTTCCCACTGTACAAAATTCCTTACTTAGTCCCTTTCAATATAAGGAGTACTATCTTATATGTTAAACAATAAGTTAAATGAATAATTTACTCTATGCTATGAAATTTGGGTGAGAAATAACTTGAATAAACCAAATCCTCATGGCAAAGTTAACCAAAGGCAAGTTTTATTCAAGACTTATAACAGTCCTAAACTAAAAATTCTGATTCCATTAAATGAGCATTTCTATTCTTTTTAAAAAGTGAGCTGAATTTTACTGCTGTACTAACTGAACAAAAGGGTATTACTAAACAAGTGAATTTATAATACAGGTAAGCTTGCAATAGGAATCATTAAACTAATAGTTTTTTCAAATGCATGAAAATCATCTAGCTAATCATAAAATATTCATCTATTCATGAAAGCAAGTTCCATACAAATTTCTAAGAGTCAATATCTTATTATCCCAGTGTTGTTACTCAATTTACTTTAAAATAATAAAACTATTTCTTTAAATATTCAAACCTTTCCCAGTTCAGACTGGATATTCCTCCAATTAGTTCAAATCAATGAGGATTTATTGGCCTTACTTCCCTAGGTATCTTTAAATAAAATAAAAAGGAATATTACTGTGGATTTAAATCGCACTCCCAAATTATCAGGCTTCCACCCTTGTTTGAGATTTAAAAAAAAATACTTGGATGATATATACTTAAATGTTTAGAGTGTTTTTATGTTATAGGATATATTAATTGTTTGGTTTTCTTGTCAAAAGGACAAGGGATATGGACTAGCTTTGGAATTTCTTTGATGCAGGGAATTTCCAGATGAGGGAAGCTCCTCTACCAAAGGAGACAGGCAGCTTATATATGGACTTAGTTGTTTGGAGAAATGAGAAGTTAAAGGATTTACCCCAAGTCATAAGTCTAATATGATACCAGAGGCAGAACTAGAACCCTGGCTTCAGAGTCAGCTCTCAATTGAAAATGCCAAGTTCTCTTTCTTATTAGAGCATTCATAAAATTTAACTACTGAATAAGCTTTAGATTTCTATTTAAAATCTGACTACAGCCTCTAAGTGGCACTAGAGAACTGGCATCAGGAAGATCTGCTTTCATATGGCGCTCCAGACACTTACTAGCTTCTGTGTGACCTTTTGGCAAGCTGTTTAACCTCTCAACCTGTTTTCTCAATTGTAACAAGAGGATAAAAATAGAATCTATCTTAAAGGGTCACTGGGAGGGTCAAATGAGATAAAGCACAGTGTCTGACACATAGAGGCCTGCTATAAGTGCTAGTTATTGTTATTATTACTAATAATTACTATTATTCATTATCATTATTGATTCACATAAGAAGGAAAAGTTGTCTATATTCAATACATTTGACTGAGGGAGCTAGAGAACAGGGCCTGGTGTCTGGAAGACTTGAGTTCAAATCCAGTCTCAGATACTTCTGAGCTGTGACCAGTGCATAACACTTAACCTCTTCCCCTCCCTTATCTCAATTGTAACACAAGGATAAAAACAACATCTCCCTCCCAGGGTTGCTGTAAGGATCAAATGCACAACTTGTACTCCTAATTAGATACTTGTAAAGTTCTTAACACAGTGCCTGGCACAGAAAAAGCCCTCTAAATAGACTATTTTTCCAAAAAATCTATTATTATTAGTCATTCACATAACTAGGAAAAATACTAAAAAAGCCTTTTTTAACATATTCAATTGTGCTATATTAACATGTCACATTAATAAATGTTACATTATTACAGGTTTTCAGAGTAGTGGAGGACAAGAAGGACCTGGTCCATAGGGTCATAAAGAGTTGAACATGACTGAACAAGTTGAACATGACTGAACAACAAGAAGATATATTAATATAATAGTATAATAGTATAATAGTATGTCTAATAAAGTGCTAGATTTCATATTTAGTGAGGTGACCTCAGAGTTGTAATTAGTACTTAAATCTCTATCCACCTCAGTTTCCCCCACTGTAAAAACAGTACCTCCCTCTGAGGACTTTGTAAGGTTCTAATGAGAGAATATCTGTAAAGCCCGGCATATATTAGACACTATAAATATTAAGTATTAAGTACTAATTATTATGATAATTGTTATTAAGTTCAAGTAAAAATTTTCAAAAACATAAAATAGCACCTTACCCATCCTGCTGAATTCCAGATAATAATTTGTTCTCCATGTTGCCGTAGCACAAACTGCAAAGCAGAGTGGACAAAATAGAGCCTTGCGGAATCCCCTGGCACTGGACGTAGTACCTAGAAAGAGGGAGAAAAGAATGAGAATGAGTATCAGTCAATTTAATTATGTTATTAATAATAATAATAACTATTATTATTATTGTTAGAAGCTAAAAAACGAGGCTCTATTACATATCAAAGGGAGCTTCGGAAAAGAATAGAATGAGCATGGTTGGAGCCGAAGTGTGAGCCTGTTGCCTGCGAAGCTGCTCCAGGGACTCTGGGCAGGGAGAAGCAGTCACCTGACAAAAAGTTTCAGCTCAGGGATTCCTGATTGGTGGAGAAAGAACCAATTTCATTGGCTGAGACCGCATGGCAACAACTCTGGCTCTTCGGCACCCCCTAGCGGTGGAGAAAGGCAAAGCTTTTCCGGTAGAGGGAGTCTGTTTCTCATCTCTGTTGCCCCCTGTGGCGCATCACTGTTTATTCATGGACTTTAATATATGGGGTGAGCCAGAGGACTATGTGCGGTTTTGAGCTTTAATGGCACTCTTAGTGTCCAAGAGATTATTTCTTTTGTTTTCTCCCCACAGAATGTCTGTTTGCCTCAGTTTCCTCATCTGAAAAATGAGGTAAAGAGGATCAAGTGAGATAATTGTAAAACCCTTAGTACAGTGCCTGGTACTATATAAAAGTTAGCTATTAGTATTATATTATATATTAATGTTATTATATATAGTTATACATATTAGCACTAGATTAGCTGTTATCATCATTATTATTACTAGCTGTATGATCTTGGACAAATCTTTAACCTCTGATGCCTTAGTTTGCTCATCTGTAAAATGGGGATAATGAAGATCAATGAGATAATAATTATAAAGCCCTTAGTATAGTGCCTGGCACTATATCAAAGTTAGCTATTATGATTATACTATATATTAATATGATGATATAATTATAGAATGTATTCTATATTAGCATTCTATAAATGTAATCTATTATTAACATTACTATCTGTGTGACTTTGGACAAGTCACTTAATCTCAATTTGTCTTATCTACCTCATCTGTGAAAGAAGATAATGGCTATCACAACAGCACCTATCTTCCAGGTTTTTTGTGAGGATCAAAATGAGATAATATTTATTAAAGCACTTAGCATAATGCCTAGCACAGAAGTGACTTTAAAAAAATTTTTATGTAATTAATTAAGAACATTTTCCCATGGTTACAGGATTCACATGCTTTCCTTCTCCTCCCATAGCCAAAGTGCAATTCCACTGGATTTTACATGTGTCATTGATCAAGACCTATTTCCACATTATTGATACTTGCACTAGGGTGATCGTTTAGAGTCATCCCCAATCATATCCCCATCGACCCATGTGATCAAGTAGTTGTTTTTCTTCTGTGTTTCTAAACGTACAGTTATTTCCCACAGAGGTGACTTTTAAATAAATACTTGTTCCCTTCCCTTTCTCTCGTTTTACAGAGGAGGCAGCTGAGGCTCAGAAAAATGGATTTGCCAATGGTCATGAAGCTGCTAAGTGTCAGAGGTAGGATGCGAGTCCAGACATACTGGCTTTCTAAAAGAAAGAAGGGCAAAGAGGAAAAAAGAAAGAGAAAATACTTATGGGAAATGATTTTTACTGCTGTGGAGTTCACAATTAGGGCCCAGATGATATCCAAATGAAGATTCTCCAATAAGGGACAGATCTGTCAAAAATGTTTAATTCTTACTTGTTCTTGATCTTCAAGATGTTGTTCCGAATCAAATGCAAAAAGAAGGTGAAGAGGTTGATACTGGTCTCATTTAAGGAAGAGCTCTGTAAAAACGTCCAAACATCAACAATTTATCATCAGAGGTGAGGAGGGAGAGCTAGAGAAAACAAGGGAAAGTGGCCTGTGTGCTACAGCAGCTGAGGCCTGGGAATTTATTATTTTTTTTAATTGCTTTTAAACCCCTACCTTACATCTTAGGATCAATACTATATTTTGGTTCTAACGGAGAAGGGTTAGGCAATGGGGATTAAGTGACTTGCCCAGGGTCACAGAGCTAGGAAGTGTCTGAGGTCAAACTTGAACCTAGGACCTCCCATCTCTAGTCACTTTGCTGTCCCCCCAGGAATTTTTTTTTTAATATTTTGAAATAATTTTCACTTAGTCTTCAATATGGTAACCTGAGCAAAGTTCTAACCTCTCTGAGGCTCAGCTTCCTCATTCAGAAAACTAAGAGAATACAAGCACCAACTTTGAAAGTTTGTTGTAAAAACTTAATTAGATCGTGTAAATAAAGTACTTTGTAAGACTCCTAGTACTTATACAAGTGACAAGGAGTGGTGGTAGTAGTAGTGGTGGTGTAGTGGTAGTAATAGTAGTGGTGGTGGTAGTAGTACTAGTTGTAGTGGTGATAAGAAGTAGTAGTGGTAGTAGTAATAGCGGTAGTGGTAGTAGTAGTAGTTGTAGCAGTAGTAGTTATAGTTAGTGGTAGTGGTAGTAGTAGTACGATGGCAGCAGTAGTGCTGTCTGTCCAACCTCAAAATCACTCTTCCGCCAACACTGAGAATGGCCTTTCCAATAAGCAGGCTGGCTGCCGCCATTTTTTGGCCGGCGGCCTCGGGTGGCTTCCCCAAGGCTCATAAGGCAAAGGGCAGCCTCCCCGGGGCCTCCGAGGCCGCCGCCGGTGTGACCGTAACCGTACCTCACATAACGCAGACACTCAGCGCTGAATGAATGAGACGGGCATGCCCTGGGCCCAGGCTCAGGCTCCCGGCCTTGGAAGGGCTCCCGTCCAGCTCCCGCCCCGCCCCATCCCTCCCCTCCCCCCCAGGTGTGGGCACTGTTAAGCCACACCATCCCCCTCTGCCCGCTGGAATCCTTGTCTCCCTTGGAGACGCAGCTCTCTCTTCCATTCAACAAGGAGCTGGGACTTCAAGGTGTCTAAAGGGCTTCCCCTCCCAAGTGTGGAGCCATTTTCCTTGAGCCCGGGCAAGGACTGGAGGGCCTCCTCCACGCACGGCTGTGTGCCGGTCTGGTGCCCCTTACTCAACTCTACACTTTTCCGAGCCGAGGAGGGCTCCCTTTTCCCAGTCCTGGGCACCTCCCTCACGCATCCAGAGAGTTCCCAATCCCATCCCCCTCTCTTCTCACCTGGTTCCCATCCTAGTTTCCCGCCTCTCACTGGGCTTATTGACAACTTCCTAACTGGCGGACTGACCCCGAGTCCCCGCCCCCCACTCACTCCACAGCTCCCGGGGGTGATCTGCCTAACCCCCCCGCACTTCCTTGGCTCTTGGATTAAACACAAACTCCTCTGCTTGGTATGTCAAACGCTTGCCCAGCTTCTTTCTCCAGCCCACATACACGTGACACGCCCCATGGTGGGCTCTGAGGCTGCCCTCTATGAAACAGGAAAGGAGGAGCGCTGATTAAGCACCCACTGTGGGGCGGACCCTGGGCAAAGGGCTTTGCAGAGATTACCTCATTGGATCCCCATAACAAGGCCAGCAGCTGCATGGCTACCTGAATGGAAAGCCAGGACTGGAGACCTTTGGGAGTTCCTAAATTCAAATTTGACCACTGACACTTTCTGCAAGTCACCTAATCCCCATGGCCTACCCCTAACTACTCTTCTGCCTTGGAGCCAATACTTGGTATCAACTGAAGCTAAGAGTTTTAAAAAAGCCCACAAGAATGGGAGGTAGGTACTATTTACATTCCCATTTTATAGCTAATGAAACCAAGGCTGCCAGAAGGTAAATGACTTTCCCAGGGTCACACAATTCAGAATGAGGTCTTCCCAATTCCAGGCACAGCGCTCTAGGCACTACGGGACAAGTGATCCCTACAGGAGCCAGCACCACCCCTAATTACAGTGTGTTTATTGTGCATATACACATACACCCTTCTGTGGCACTCCCTACTAAAACGCTAAACTCCTCCTTTGCAGGGAAGACAGTATCATTTGGATCTGTGCCCCCAGTGGCGGGTAGGCTCCGTGACTATTTCCGGCTCTATGGCCCTCCCACACACACTCAGGAGCGGAAGTGGTCCGATCACCTGTTCCACGATGATAGCATTCTGCAGGGAGGTGGTCTCTTGCAAATGGGACACAAACTGGCTCATGTAGGGCAAGGCGTCCTTGTAAGTGGAAACCTGTGACAAACAAGGAGAAAAGTGTCCTAGAGGCACCCGACACTGGAAGGAGGTGGCCTCCGAGGTCTACATTCAGAGCCTCTTCCATAGAGCCTTGGAGAATCAAAACACAAATAAGGAAAATCAAAATGATTAAATAATTTTTAAACAGAATAATTTAAAAAATAAAAATAAACTTCTGCGAAGGCGAGGTGACGTCCTTCTCAACAGCATGTGAAGCGCCTTACACGGTCCTCTGGGGTTTCTACCATCTAGCTTTTCCTTAATTTACTAAACTAAGAACCACATTTTAAAATATCCCACAATATTCTGATTAGGCTTGATCTGCTTAAGCTCATTTCTGGCTTATTCTCATTCTCTCTCCATTTTTGCTACTAATTAGCCAATAAGATGGTTACTTAGAATCAAGAAGACGGGGATATTTAGACCTTACTGACTATTTTTATGTTGTTTGGGGCATTAATGGGGTTTTCTCAGAAAAGATACCCTAAGTGGTTGGCAATTCCTTTCTCTGGCTTATTTTACAGATGAGGAAACTGAGGCAAACAGGGTTCAGTGATTTGCCCACTGCTAGTGTCTGAGGCAAGATTGGAACCGAGCTGTGTGCTCTATCCACTTTGCCTCCATGTTGCCCAATATCTAAAGAGAAGTATATATGGAAATAATAACTAGCATTAATATATCTTAAAGTTTGCAACATAAGGTACATGCAGCATATATCATTTATATCTCAGTCACCCAAGGAGGTGGGTCCCCATTTCATAAATGGAGAAACTGAGTCTCAGGGAACATTAGTGGCCAGAGTCTCAGGATAAGGCCAGAATCCAGACTTTTCTGACTCCAAGCCCAGGTGTATTTAAACATAAGGAATGTCTGTAAAAGAAAGTCATGTGTTAGCTTTCCCTGAAAGCAGAGAAGCCTCCATAAACACAAGGTCAGAATTTGCCATACGTGTCTTTTAAAGGATTTCTGGATGTTTCCATGAGCATTCTTCTGGACAACAGCATAACGTCGGATGCAGTAGATTTTCTTCTCCTCCGGCTTAATGATGCTGGAGATCACTTCAATGAGCTTGTCATGGGGGATGGTGTCATAAGCCCCTGTCACATCAGCCTAGAGGAGAACAGATTATTTACATAACCTCAAAGGGAATGTTGGGGCTATTGGGGGGCTCAGTAGTTAGAGAGCCAGGTCTAGAGACAAGAGGACCTGGGGTCAAATCTGGCCCCAGATACTTCCTGGCTGTGTGACCCTGGGCAAGTCACTTAACCCCCACTGCCTTACCTTACCTTACCTTGGAGCCAGTACTTAGTATTGATTTCTAAAAGTTTGAATTTAGATTTTAAAAGTTTAAAAGAGACATAAAAATTCTAGAGTGATTTGCCATTTCTTTCTCCAGTTCATTTTACAGATGAAGAAACTGAGGCAAACAAGGTTAAGAGACTTGCCCGGAGTACACAGTAAATGTTTGAAGCTGGATTTGAACTCAGGCCTTCCTGAGACCAGGCCCAGCTCTTTAGCCACTGTTCTTAGCTGCCTAAGGTTTATAAATATACTTAACCTAATTATTCTTTGGGGTCATATGAACCAAGAGAGATCAATCAATAAATATCTATTAGGTCCCTACTAAGTGCCAGGCAAATTAAGGATAGGGACTGGATCTCCGCCTTCATTGAAACCTCTCTGCCAGCCCAGGTCAGTGCCTCCTCCGAAGGTTACTGTGCTAGAGAGTTGCCTCAAGCAGTAAAAGGTGAAGTAATTTGTCCAGGCAGGACTCCACACAGCCAGTGTATATCACAGGGGTAGGCTGAACCCAGGTCCTTCTGGTTCCCAGGCCGATTCTCTACCCATGATGCCAAGAAGGCTCTCAAATTAACACAAGCAAAAATTCTATGACTGAATTTAGCTAACTCCCAACTTTCTCTCTAATAATCTTTTATTTTTTAAGGGAAAAGTCCAGCAGATCTCCACTACTGTAGTGAAGCTGGGGGGAGGGGTACAAAATGATTCCTGCCCTCAAAGAGTTATTTACAGTCTGATAGAAGAATACTGGATAGCTCAGTGGACTGAGAGTCAGGCCTGAGATAGGAGGTCCTAGGTTCAAATCTGGTTTCAGACACTTCCCAGCTGTGTGACCCTGGGCAAGTCACTTGACTCCCATTGCCCACCCTTTCCTTCCACCAAGGAGCCAATACACAGAAGTTAAGGGTTTAAAAAAAAATTTTTTTTTTTAAAAAGAAGAATACAATACATAGAAAGGAGCAAAGGCTAGGGAAGGAAACTCTAGGGGCAATCACAGGAATTCTGAGTGGAGGCATGGTCCAGTAAGTTGATATGGCTTTTTCAGGAGCCATGGTAGTTTCAAGTATTCCCAAAAAATGCCCACACTGGCTAGACCAGTGATTCCCAAAGTGGGCACCACCACCCCCTGGTGGGTGCTGCAGCAATCCAGGGAGGCAGTGATGGCCACAGGTGCATTTATCTTTCCTATTAATTGCTATTAAAATTTTTAAAAAATTTAATTTCCAGGGGGCTAAGTAATATTTTTTTCTGGAAAGGGGGCGGTAGGCCAAAAAAGTTTGGGAACCACTGCACTAGACCATAGTGTCTTGGCAGGTGGATGGATGGATGGATGGATGAATAGATAAGAAGCAAATTATCAGCTGGAGCTGGCTAGAACTTTGTTTTTTGTCATTTTTATATTATTATAGTATCTTAGCATAAATTGTTATTATTTAGAATAATGATCATCATAAAGAGAATCTATAATTTAGGATAAACTTCCTATCAAAGAGCTACTCCTCTGTGGGGGCCCTAGGCTGCAGCTCTGTTTTTAAAGGTGGAATTACTATTCCTACCTAGTGTGAGGCTAAGATAGGAACACAACAAAGGGACTGAGGGGCATGTAGACTTCCAGAGGAGGAAGAAACAGGACCATACCTAGTATGTACAGAATTTCAGAGGTATACAATCCCAACAGATGCTCATTCCTCCCTCTCCCCCAAAAGGGATGTCCTGGGAATGGAGCATGTCCTCCAAATACTTCCTGAATGGAATTCAGAAGGCTTTCCTATTGATCAAGAAAGTTTATTTCCTCTTTTTTTCTTCTTTTGGTGTAATTTTCTACTTATTCCTTTTCTCCTTAGAGTGAGTCTATTTTCAAATCCTAACAATTCCTCCTTGAAAATGGTTCCTGCTTTCACGCCTTTTCTATCTCTAATGCCATCCATCCTCCAAACTCTACCTATCCTGCAATGGCCTCCTGGAAACTGAGCTCCACTGTAGCCCCTACAGTCAATATTCAAAGCCATTATGGTCATCTTTCTTCCCGAAGTCCTTGAGGGCTAATAGCAGCTTAATGCTTCATTATGCATCAGATTAGAGAAATTATCTTCTACTTCCCAGTCCTCCAAACCAGAACCACCCTGATTTTCTCTCCTATTCTTAGATCCCTGTCCGTCCCTCTCTACCTTCCTACCATCAACCCACTCAATCTCCTCTGGACTGACCGTGCTACTGTCTTCATCTCCGGCCCCAGCTATGTCTTCAGGGTTCTCATAACCCCAGCCTGTCACCAGGTCCATCACTAAAGCAGTTCCTGAAATCCCACTTTCCTTCTGAATTCTTCCAAGATTGTAGAAAGGCAATAGTGGGATATTTCCAAATCACTCTTTGCAAACATGAAAATTTTATCCACAATCACTTATTACATGATTGATGCCTTTATCTTTCACATATATAAAATGTAGACAGCTGATTGCAATCATGTGCACATTACACACACATGCTTCTGTGCACGTGTGTGTGTGTGTACCCATGTATAGTGTCCCAGTGGTCTTAGTGCAATTTTGCATTTATTAAAGTCTAAAACTGTAATAAGGCTTTTGGGACACACATACATGTCAATGTGGTCCATCTCAGAGTGAAAGTCCCCAAGGTGACTGAAGAAAGGAATTATTTCAGTTTGGTCTTCATATTCCCAGTCCCTATGATAATTACCCTCAGGAAGACTAACCTTTACAAAATAAAAGTTGGAAATTTTGTCCTTCGATTGCTTCACTCTGAGCACAAACTGCCGCCATTCTTTATAAATGCCATCAATCCCAAACAAGGAAGACCCCAAGACCTCAGGGTGTAGGGTCCGCTCATAATTCAGAACACTGAACAGGTTTTTAAGCTGGCCATTGAAACATCTTATCTAGAGAGGGAGAAAACAGAATGGGTTAAAAGTATTCAAAATAACTTATTACAAACGAGCTCATGAAACTCTTCCCCAATGTCTTAGCAGATAATCCACAGGGAAAAAAATTCCCGATTCCATGGATTTCAGAAAAAATTATATCCAATTTTTAAAGAAAAATGAATAGCTTACAAAAATTACTCTCAAAAATGGACAAAAGCACTCTGTCAAACTCCTTTTACAACAGAAATATATAGTTCTAATACCTAAACTAAAGGGGGGAGGGGAAAGAATTATACATCAATATCAGTAATTAATATTAATTTTAAAATGTTAAATAGAGTCCTAAAAATTACTCTCCCCTAAATCAGTTGTCATGACCATAATGTATTTATACCAGAAATGCAAGGTCCAACATTAGGAAAATAATCAATAGTTAATCAAATAAAATATAAAAACATCCAAAACTATATCTCGATAGATTTCAAAAAGCCTTTAACAAAGTACATGAGTTTATGCTAAAAAAAAAAAACAACAAACAACATTACAAAGGATATGGTAAATTCTACCTAAAATCCAAAGTTAGTATAATGAATATGAAAATAATAACAGCATATAGAGAGCTTTAAAATTTACAAAATGCTTTACAAATATTATCTCATTTTATCTTCCCAGCAATGCAATGGAGATATAATAGAAAATTTTCCAATAAATACAAGAGTAAAGCAAAGATGCCCCTTTTCCTCAATATTATTTGCTATAATTTTAGAAATGTTAACAATGCAGATAAGCAAATGAAGAAATTAAAGACATAAAGATAGGCAAAGAAGAGACAAAACAACATAATTTGATGATGACATGATGATTTACTAAGAAAATCCTCAGGAATCAACAAAATACTAAATAAGACAATAAATGGGTTCAGCAGAGTTGCAGGTTATAAAATAAACCCACAGAAAAACCAATTGCATTTCTATAAAATAACAAAATCCAAAAGGTAATAATAAAAAGGGAAATGCAAGTTCAGAAAATACAAAATGCATAAAATATCTTAAGAATGTATCTAACAAAGAAAACCTAATACTTATGTAGACAAAATTACAAAACACTCCATGAAGAAGTACAGAACAACTTATGTAGCTGGAGAAATATTTAGTGCTCATGGCTGGGCCATGCCAATATAATAAAAATGATGATGCTCTTAAAAGTATTTACAGATTTAATGCTATACCAATTGAACTACAAAAAAAATAATAATTTACAGAGACATAGAATTACTGGTAAAACTGGAAAGCAATTGGGCAGATTCTACAAAAATGATTTCAAAAAATATTCTACAAAATATTAAAATGAACATGTGACTTAAATATATATAAATCTTAGCATAAAAAATTTAAGAGATAAACAGGCCATATACCTTTCATATTTATGACTATGAAGTGAATTCTTGATCAAATAAAAGATAGGAGCAACTGTAAGATATATATCATTTCAATTACAGAAACTGGAATTTTTTTTTTTTTTTAAACCCTTACCTTCCGTCTTGGAGTCAATACTGTGTATTGGCTCCAAGGCAGAAGAGTGGTAAGGGTAGGCAATGTGGGTCAAGTGACTTGCCCAGGGTCACATAGCTGAGAAGTGGCTGAGGCCAGATTTGAACCTAGGACCTCCCGTCTCTAGGCCTGACTCTCATTCCACTGAGCTACCCAGCTGCCCCCAGAAACTGGAATTTTTGCACAAACAAAAATGAAAAAATCTAGGATTAGAATGCAGTTCAGAAAAAAATTTCAGAAAATTTAGTAATTCAGAAAAAAAATCCTTTACATCAAATATTGCTGATAAGGAGTTGGCATGCAAGATATATACACAACTAACAGAAATATATAAGATGAAAAGTCATTTCCCATTAGAGAAGTGATCAATTGAGGTGAATGGTTCTCAAAAGACTTGAAAGTTATTAATAAATATATGAAAGAATGCTCTAAATTACTAATATGAAAAATGTATGGAGGCAGAATCAAGACAGTAGAATAGAAGCAGGGAAGCTCGAAACCACCATGAGGATCCTCTTCAACCAATCTTAAAATAATGCCACATGATTACAGGAGTGAAATAAACAACAAAGGGACAGAGTGAAGCAACTTTCATGGAGAAAACAACTTGAAAGGTGGGCAGAGAGCACCTGGGTCATTGGGGTGAGAGGGAAACACAGCCAGCAGGGGGCTACAGCAAAGACTAAGGAGTGAGTGTGTTCTGTTGCCCCCTCCCCCCAAATCTTCTGTCCCAGGTTCTGAACTAGGGCCCAAGCCAACATTGAGCCCTTGAGACCCTGCCTGGCCCAACAGCAGAGCAACCGAACACACACTCCTTAAAGTTCCAAGCAAACATGCAGTAAGACCCAGAGTTCCAGCCTAGGGCAGTCTGTGCCATGCAGCCTGATATATGTGGCCCCAGATTTAGGCCAGGAGTCCCAGCCTGGTCTTGTGGTGAGGATGTTGATCCTAGTTTGGGACAGTCAGTAGACCCAGAGCTGGGCCTCCTGATCCTCTTGCCAAAAGCTCAAGGTGGAACCCCAGGGCAGGTCAGTCTGCAGGGTCTTATGTACCTGACCTGATCAAGCCTAGAGTGAGACCAAAAGCCCACACCCATGCCTGAGGCTAGAACTTGAACTATCAGCAGTCACTGGGCCTAATTGAATCAGCAGTGGGAGGTGGAGAGCTCCCAGCCCTTAGGCCATCATACCATCTTGGAAGAAACCCAGAAATGAGGCTAAGGAGAACATCAAGGAAGTACTGAAATTTTAAAGAGTGTCATATTTTCCTGGAGAACAGAACACCTTTAAAATAAATGTGAAAGGGGTAGCTTGGTGGCTCAGTGAATTGAGAGCCAGGCCCAGAAAAGGGAGATCCTAGGTTCAAATGTGGCCACAGATACTTCTTAGCTATGTGACTCTGGGCAAGTCACTTAACCCCCCATTGCCTAGCCCTTACTGCTCTTCTGCCTTCATGTAAAGCCCAGCTCTACAAAATACTCATGGGTTTATTGATTCTAAGACAAAAAGTAAAGGTTTAAAAAATAAAAGTGAAAGTCAAGAAAAAGGCTAGGAAAATGAACAAACAAACAAAAAAGATCCTAATTATAGAAAATGTTTATGGATACAAAGAGCAAGGCACAAACATAGAAGGAGACAGTGAAAGCAAAGAAAATACACACAAAGTTCCAAAGAAACATGAATTAGACTCAGATTCTGAAAGAACTCAAAAAGAATTTCAAAAATCAATTAAGAGACAGAACAAAAATGGGAAGATAAATAAAAGCAATGTAAGAAGAAATGGGCCAAATGAAAAAGGAAGCTCAAAAACTGACAGAAGAAAATCATTCTTTAAAAGTCTAAATTGAGCAACTAGAAGCTAATAACTGAGACATCAAGAAACAAAACAAAAACAAAAGCATGGAAAAAAAAGGAAATGTGAAATATCTCACTAAAGAAAAACACAACTGAGATGGAAAATAGATCCAGGAAAGACAGTTTAAGAATTCTGGAACTACCTAAAAGCCATGATTAAAAAAAAACTGAACATCATGCTACAAGAAATTATCAAAGAAAACTGCCCTGATATTCTTGAACAAGAAAGTAAAATAGAAATTGAAAGAAACTACAGATCATCTCCAGAAAGAAATCCCCAAATGACAACTCTAAGGAATATAATAGCTAAATGTAAGAGTTCCAAAGCCAAGGAGAAAATACTGCAAGCAGCCAGAAAAAAAAAAAGTTCAAATACCATGGAGCTACAATCAGGATTACATAGGTCTTGAGAGCAGCCATATAAAAAGATTGGAAGATGTAAAATGCAATATTCCAGAAGGCAAAAGATCCAGGTTTACAACCCAGAGTCAACTATCCAGCAAAATTGAGTATATTCTTACAGAGGAAAAAAATGGTCATTCAATAAAATAAATTTCCAAGCATTCCTGATAAAAAGACCAGACCTAAACAGAAACTTTGATGTCCAAACGTAAGACCCAAAAGAAGCCTAGAAAGGTAAATAAGAAGGAGAAAATTTGGGGGACTCAATAAGATCAAGTTATTTGTGTTCCTACAGGGAAAGAGGATATTTGCAATTCTTAAAAAATTTTTCAGTGGAGAGCAGTTAGAATATACATAGACAGGGGGCAGCTGGGTAGCTCAGTGGATTGAGAGTCAGGCCTAGAGATGGGAGGTCCAAGGTTCAAATCCGGCCTCAGACACTTCCCAGCTGTGTGACCCTGGGCAAGTCACTTGACCTCCATTGCCCACCCTTACCACTCTTCCACCTAGGAGCCAATACACAGAAGTTAAGGGTTTAAAAAAAAAAAAGACTATACATAGACAGAGGGTGGGGAAGTAAGCTGATTAGGATAATGACATGCAAAAAAAAATCAAGGGGTAAAAAAAGAGGATTGTACTGAGAGAAAATGGAAGGGAGAGATAGAATGGAGTAAATTATCTCACCTAAAGAGGCCTGAAAAACTATTACAGTATAGGGGAGGATGAGGATGGTGATGGTAATGCTTAAAATTTACTCTCATCTTTAACTAGCTCAGAGAGGGAACAACAACCATACTCAATGGAGTATAGAATGCTATCTTATCCTATAGAGAAGTAGGAGGATATGAATAAGATAAGGGAAGGTGGTAGGGGTGGTAACAGAAGAGGGAGGAAGAGGGGGGATAGGGGTGGTGAAAAAAAGTAAAACACCAGAAGGGAGGGGCAGAGTGAAAGGAAAAAGAGAAGGATACAAAGGGGAAAATAAGATAGAGAGGAATACACAGTTGGTAATCATAATTATGAATGTGAATGGAATGAACTCACTCATAAAATGGAAGCAGATAGCAGAGTAGATTAAGAACCAGAATCCTACTACATGTTATTTACAACAAACACATTCAAGGCAGAGTGACCCACACAGAGTAAGGGTAAGGGTCTGGAACAGAATCTTTTGTGTATCATCTAGAGTAAAAAAAGCAGGAAAAGCAATCATGATCTTAGATAAAGCTAAAGCAAAAATAGATCTGATTAAAAGAGATAAGGAAGGAAACTACATCTTGCTAAAAGGTACTATAAACAATGATGTAATATCAATACTAAATATATATGTATCAAATGGTATACTAGCTAAATTTTTAAAGGAGAAAGTAAATAAAAACTTCTAGAGGAAATAGACAGTAAAACTATACTAGTGGGGGGACCTCAATTTCCCCCTTTCAGATCTAGATAAATCAAATAAAAAAATAAATAAGAAAGAAGTAACAGAAGTGAATGAAATCTTTAGAAAAGTTAGCTATAAAATCTCTGGAGAAAACTGAATGGGAATAAAAAAGAATATACCTTCCTTTCAGCAGTATGTGGTACTTACACAAAAAAATGACCATGTATCCTTAGGGCACAAAACTTCACAAATGCAGAAAAGCTGAAATAATAAATGTATCCTTTTCACAGCATAATGCAATAAAAATCATAATCAATAAAACCCCATGGAAAGATAATAAAAATTTAGTTGGAGACTAAATAATCTAATGCTAAAAAAGGGAGGGTCAAAGAACAAATTATAAAAACAATAATTTTATTAATTAGAATAACAATAAGGAGACATCAATGAACTCCCTAAAAAAAATCCTCAGGGCAAGATGGATTCATAAGTGAATTCATTCAAACATTAAAAGAACAATTAATCCCAATGCTATACAAATTATTTGGCAGAATAAGCTGGGAAGGAGTCCTACCAAATTCTTTTTATGAAACAAATATGGTACTGATACCTAACCCAGGAACACCAAAAACAGAGAAAGAAAATTATAGACCAATCTCTTTATTGAACATGGATGCAAAAATCTCAAGTAAAATACTAGCAAAGGGACTACAGCAATATATCACAAGGATTATTCACTATAACCAAGTGGGATTTATAGTAGGAAGGTAAGGCTGGTTTAATATTAGGAAAACCATCAGCATAATTACCATATCAATAATCAAACCAATAGAAATCACATGATTATCTCAAGAGACGCAGAAAAAGCCTTTGACAAAATACAACACCCATTCCTATTGAAAACACTAGAAAGCATAGGAATAAATGGGCCTTTTTCTTAAAATAATAAGTATTTACTTAAAACCATAAGCCAATATCATCTGTAATGGGGATAAGTTAGAAGCCTTCCCAATAAGATCAGGAGTGAAACAAGGATGTCCATTATCACCTCTATTATTTAACACTGTACTAGAAATGCTAGCTTTAGCAATTAGAGAAGAAAAAGAAATTGAAGGTATTAAAGTAGGCAATGAGGAAACTAAGCTATCACTCTTTGCAGATGATATGATGGTATACTTAGAGGATCCTAGAAAATCAATTTTAAAACTAGTTGAAATAATAATTTAAGTTGCAGGATACAAAATAAATCCACATGAATCATTAGCATTTCTATATATTTCCAACAAAGTCCAGCAATAAGACTTAGAGAAGTTCCATTTAAAATCTCTCTAAACAACATAAAATACTTGGGAATCTACTTGCCAAGGCAAACAGGAATTATATGAACAAATTACAAAACACTTTTCACACAAATAAAGTCAGATCTAAACAATTAGAAAAATATTAATTGCTCATGGATAGGCCAAGCTAATACAATAAAAATGACAATTCTACCTAAATTAATTAATTTGGTGCCATACCAATCAAGCTACCAAATAATTATTTTATAGAACAAGAAAAAATGACAAAATTCATTTGGAAGAACAAAAGATCAAGAATATCAAGGGAACCAAAGGAAAAAAAAATGTGAAGGAAGGTGGCTTAGCAGTATCAGATCTCAAATTATACTATAAAGCAACGATCATCAAAACAATCTGGTCCTGGCTAAGAAATAGAATGATAGATTAGATACACAATATATAGGGGGAAATGATCTTAGCAACCAAGTGTTTGATAAACCCAAAGATCCCAGGTTTTGGAAAAAGAACTCTTTACAAAAACTGATGGGAAAACTGGAAAACAATATGGCAGAAACTGGATATAGATCAATATCTCACACCCTATACCAAGATAAGGTTGAAATGGATATACAATTTAGATATAAAGGGTGATACCATAACTAAATTAGGGAAACATAGAATAGTTTACCTGGCAGATCTTTGGAGAAGGGAAGAGTTTATGACCAAACAAGAGATAGAGAGTAATAAAATAACATAAAATGAGTAATTTTGATTATATTAAATTAAAAGTATTTTGTACAAACAAAACTAATCTAAGCAAGATTAGAAGAGAAACAAACTGGGAAAAAAATTTTTATAACAAACTGATAAAGGTCTAATTTCTCAAATTTATGGACAACTACGTCAAATTTACAAGAATACAAGCCATTCCCCAATTGACAAATGGTCAAAAGATATGAACAAGCAATTTTCAGATGAAGAAATCAAAGCCATCAATAATCAT
This sequence comes from Gracilinanus agilis, assembly GCF_016433145.1. NCBI lineage: Eukaryota > Metazoa > Chordata > Mammalia > Didelphimorphia > Didelphidae > Gracilinanus > Gracilinanus agilis. The sequence goes on from NC_058130.1 coordinate 426,083,536, forward strand.
ATGAAAAGGGAGCTGGGTGGCTCAGTGGATTGAGAGTGAGGCCCAGAGATGGAAGGTCCTAGAGCCAGCCCTAGAGACAGGAGGTCCTAGGTTCAAATCCGGCCTCAGACACTTCCCAGCTGTGTGACCCTGGGCAAGTCACTTGACCTCCATTGCCCACCCTTACCACTCTTCTGAAGCCTTGGAGCCAATACACGGTATTGACTCCAAGATGGAAGGTAAGGGTTAAAAAAAAAACAACAACTGTTTATAACTTTTCTAAAAAATAAAAATTAAAAAAAAAAAAAAAGAAAATAGGAAGGATGATAATGGTACTATGTGCTTCTCTAGATTGTGAGAAAAAGAACTTTTAAACTATTAAAATGCTATTTAAATAAATAAAAAAAGAGAAATGTACATCAAAAAACCATGCCCAACAAACTGGCAAATATGACAAAAGATGGGAATGTTAGAAGGACTGTAGAAGTTGGGGGTACCATTACAAAAGAATTCCTGCCCTCTAAAGAATTTACAGTCAAATAGAATGATACTATGGGTACAAAGGAGGAATAACTAGGGAAAGAAGCTTTATGAATTAGTAAACATGATAAAGACAGGAATGTTGGAAGGACTAAAGAAGAGCTAGTTAATTAATTCAGGGTTCATAGAACCATCAATATGTAATTATGGAAACAAAAGGACTAAAATGGTTATATCCTCTGACCCAGTATTAGGCATATTCTTAGAGAAGGTCAAATACAAAAAGAAAGGCCTAATGCACACCAAAATATTTATATCAGCACTTTTCTCACTAGAAGAGAACTGGAAGTGGGTGCTCCTTGACTGAGAAATGAGTCAACAAACTATGGCCTGAGAATAAAACTATTACTGTGCTTTAACAAACAAACGAACAAATGTGATGAAGGCAGAACAGCATGAACAGGACTTACACAAGTTGATTCAAAATGAAATAAGCAGAGACAGAAAAAGCATATACAATGATTACAACAACGTAAAAAGAAATGACAATTACCAAATAATGTGAAGCTATTTGGTCTCAAAAATAAGACATCTTTCCCACTTCTTTGTAGAGGTTGGAGTCCATGAGTGTGGAATATTGCATATATTGTCATTTTCCCCTGTAATGTGTTCTTACTGAATTTTTTTTAAAAATTGCTTCCTCAGATATGTAAATAAGTCTTTTTTTTTTAAAAATTTTAAACCCTTAACTTCTGTGTATTGACTTAGAGGTGGAAGAGTGGTAAGGGTAGGCAATGGGGGTCAAGTGACTTGCCCAGGGTCACACAGCTGGGAAGTGGCTGAGGCCGGGTTTGAACCTAGGACCTCCTGTCTCTAGGCCTGACTCTCAATCCACTGAGCTACCCAGCTGCCCCGTAAATAAGTCTTGATTGATGACACATATTAAAATCAGTGGAAATGTATGTTGGATATGGGGGTGGTGGTGAAGGGGAAAGTAAAAACAAGAATCACATAACCATGGAAAATTTTTCTAAAAAAATAAAATATTTAAATTCTGAAAAAAAAAATTGCTTCCTCACTGTCCCACTTTCTTCTTTAAAAAAACTTTATTATAAGAAATGGCTCTCTGGGAGCAGAGAGGGAAAGCTAAGCTATGTGAAAACAAGATATACTTAAAAAAATATGTACAGAGGCAACCACACACACATGAATATGAAATATATTTACCTTCTTATCTTTGGTTCCCTTATTGGACACCCTGGATCCAATGATGCTATCCACATTCACAATTGGCCGAAGCCCAGTGGGTTTGGGGACAAAACGGAGTCTGGATGCCAGACAGATAAATCTTGCTTCTAGATTCTGTTTAATCTCCTCTTCTGACAATAATCTAAGATGCACTTTCTCAAAGTGTTTTCTAAAACACAAATAACAATTAATTTTATTAATAATAAATAATAATGATAAAATTAATCATTATAAGTAATTTAATTAATTTAATTAACAATAATTAATACTAGCTTAAATGAATAATGATGATAATAGCTAATAATAATGTAATAATATTAATAGCATTATTATGACAACATCCTAAGTGATTTACAAATACCATCTCATTTGATCCTTACAACAATCCTGGGAGGTTCGGTCCTATTATTATCTGTTTTTACAGATGAGCAAACTGAGACAAATAGAGGCAAAATGACTTGCTCAAGGTCACAAAACTAGTTTTATTAACTGAACTGTAATCACATCCCTTTTCATTCCATTAGCAGACCATAGAAACCAATAATATTCAGTTGTTAAACAAACAGTTATTTCATTTTAAAAATAATTCAAACCATCTCTATCCTAATAAATAGTATTTATATAGCATTTTAAAGTCTCTAAATATGCTTCACATGTTATTTCATTTGTCCCTCATGACAACCCTGGGAGATAGATGCTATTATTATTATTATCATTATCATCATCATCATCCCTATTTTGTTGATAAGGAAAGTGAAACAAGATAAGAGACTTGCCCAGGGTCACAAAGCTAACAAGTGGCCAAGACAAAATTTGAACTCAACTCTTTCTAATCCCCAAGTCCTACATCCTAAATCTCTCCCTTAAGCTAAATCAAAATTATGCTTGGCTCTGGACGTGAAGTCAAGGTAAGGCAGCCTTCATCCAGGGTTTATCAGTCCAAGTCCATTACTAATCTGATTTTAAACAACTGTGCTGATACCTTTGGAAGACTTAAGTGCTCTAATCAACACAATGACCACCCACAATTTCCAGAGGATCCATGATTTCCATCGCACCCACCCATGACAGAGAGGTGACAGACTCAGATTACAAGATTAAGTAAAGTATGTATTTTGGGGACACAGCCTATGAAGAAAGAAATTTTTTGACAATGCTACTTATTTTAAGGGTTTTGTTCTTTCTTTTTCAATTGGAGGAGGGAGATGAAAGAAGAGAATTTTGCTCATTGAAAAAAAATTTTTAAAATAGAATCTAACAGGGAGCAGTTTGTGTGAAATTAACATACATTCTTAGCTCTCTTTCCTTTCTAAAAGGAAAGTTTTGAAAATCCATTTGATTAGGTGGGGAACTTGAAGCCTCAGGCTTATCCATATAAGGAAAAGCCTCTGGCTCCTTGGCATTGGCATCTAGTCCCATATGACTCCTGGTGTCCTGAGGACTGGCCTCAGATCTGTCCATCCAGGGAGAGGCCGAGCTTATAAAATGGAGACTGAGAAAGCAGCACACCCTTTTAGCTAGTAAAGGGAGACATGAGGCAAAAGGAAAACTCAGGTTAGTTTTGTGAACAGCTATGTGATTATGTACCTTCTCTCTCTCCAACCCATTTTCACTATCTAATAATTATAAATTAATATACAGTCTCCAGAGAGTTTTAGTCCTAACAATCCTCCAGTCACCTAGGAATGGTCAAGGGACAAAAATTTGACCCCAAGCCATTTACAGAAGAAAATGTCATTGCTGTTCACTCATTCAGCTGTGTCTGACTCAGTAATCCCATTTGGGGTTTTCTTGGCAAAAATACCGAAGTGGTTTGTCATTTCCTTCTCCAGTTCATTTTACAGGTGAGGAAACTGAGGCAAAGAGGGTGAAGTGACTTGCCCAGGGTATTTGAGGCCAGATTTAAACTTATGAACACAAGTCTTCCTGACTCCAGACTCAGTGCTCTATCTACTATGCCACCTAACAAAGAAATAATAATTTTGAATAGATGATATATTGCATCAAAGCAGTGATTCTCATACTTCTCACTTCTCAAGACAGCTCCAATAGGAACAGAGTCCCTGAAGAACACCTACTTTATTCATTACCATTTGCCCTCTGAAAGAAATTCTCCCTAAGGTCAACAGGAAGACATATTTTTGGCTGAGACACCAACAATGTGGTTTCTGGGTTTTATTAAATGTGAGGAAATTACTAACTTCATCAGAAATAAAAATTCTAGACATTTTCCAATTAAAAAACATTGATATTTTTATAAGAGGCCACTCTAGTGGTCCACTGATAGTCTGTGGCTGATACTGGGAGAAGTACTGAAATAGAGAATAAGTGGAAAGAGAGCAGAAAAAGCTGAACAAAGGCAGGTTCTTTTTTTTTTTTTTTTTTAATTAACATGGAATAATATCCACTGAAAACTGGAGATTGACTTGACTGATAACTAGAATTGTGACAATTCAAACCCTAAAAAGGAACAGTGGCCCAAAGATCAAGAAAATATTCAATACTCAGTTTGGAAAATTAGCCAACTCAGTGGAAGATCCAATCTTCAAACTTAAAAGATTATTCTGTGTTCTGCTATACTGAACTTTTATTGTGCTGGAAGAGAATTTCTCTATTAATGTTGTTTTGCTTTACGGCGCCTCTCAGTGACCTGAAGGTCATTTACCACTGAGATGTGCAGGTATAGACAAACCCTTAGAAAAAGGAAGTTGAAACCAACAAGCCGGGAAACTGATCCCACAGGCACTGACCTCCCCTGGGCGGTGCCAGGCAAATTAAGAAACTACGGTTGGTTTCTGAGATGTGACATGGGAGAGCTAGTGAGTGGAGAAAACTGTTTATAAGTTCAGACCCAGCAGGAAGTGGGAGTCTTCTGGCTGGAGCTTAGAACCTGAAGGAACCCTTGTCAGTGGTGATCTTCAATCTAACATGGTGGCCAATAGGGTAGTAAGCTAAGCAACTCTCTACCTCTTTCCTACCTTTCCCTCTCTTTACTATTACTACTTTGATTTAATAAAATTATTAAAGCTACTAGCAGCCTCATAATTTAATTTTAACTATTACAATTTTTTGAATGCTTCTTGAAATAAATGGGCCCCATTGGGTAGAACCTGAATATCCTACCTACTGCCTTAAAAAAAAACCAAAACACCTTACTTTCTGTCTTCATAACAACTCTAAGGCAATAAGGTAAGGTCTAGGCAAAAGGGGTTAAGTGACTTGCTCAGGGTCACAGTGACTAAGTGTCTCTATCCACCTAACTGCCCCAATATCCTATCCTTTTAAAGGACAGTATTATGCTAATGGTATTACTATCTGTGGACTGACCTATACTAACAAGGAGATATTTTAGTGTAACTCAACAATAGACATTTATTAACATCCACCTATATGTGCTGTGAAGATGGGATTAACTCTCCCCTATTTATTCTTTAGATTTTAGCCACAAATCAAAAACAACTGACTGCCCTCTGGGCAGTCCGAAGCAAGGTTAAAGCTGCCATTTGTCCATGTAAAACTGGAAGGTGGACATAGGAAGTGATGCAAAGAACTGTCTTTTAAATATGATGGTAACTTCCTGTGAGCAGGTTTTTCCCCTTTGAACTTGGCCTTGGAAGAGCTCAGGCTTGAGACCTCAGACTGCTTTCTTTTGGATTGCCATGTGAGTGAAAAGGCTGACTCCCTTTCCTTGGCTTTTCTGGAGGCACTAGCCTCTGAAGAGGCCTGTCATCTTGGAGGAGGCCTCATGGCTTGAAGCCTTGTTTAATTAACCTCTGCGCCACCACCACCCCCCCCCAATACTGGGGCCTCTGAAGCCCTGCCTGGTTCAGATATGGTTCGGGCCAGGCCAGAGTAATTATTTCTCTCTCTCATTTTCCTTGCTTTCACTCTTCCCTATTTGTAAATAAACTACCATAAAATCCAGTCTGACTTGAGTCTTTCATTTGGAATTAAGTATTTAATTCCTGGTGACGAAACTCTTAAATATTTAGTCCAACCATAATTTTTACCCCTTACAGTGCAAACATAAAGAATATCACAGTCCCTGACCTATGTTCTATTGGAGGAGAAGAGAAGACAATGATGTTAGGTCATACAGATAAATATGATGTTAGATAGAGTACTTGTTTGGTCCTCAAACCAGTTCTTTACCCTTTTATTAATGAGTCTCTGTGTCTCTCTTTTTCTGTCTGTCTCTCTTTTCAGCCAATCTTCTGAAATTTCATTTTCCTCTTTGGTCTCCCTGTCTTCCTTACATCATGGAATATACTGAGTGGGCTCTGGTTTGCTGTTTTACTTGGTCAGTAGGGTTGACATCCTGCTTTACTCCACAGAAATCCTTAGGCCTACCCTAAGGAGTTTTATCCACCAGATCTTGTTCCTACTCCTATTCTGAAGGCTTTCATCCTAGGAGAATATATAATTATTTTTTAAGCAGACAAAAAGAAACTGATGAGAGTTGTGTTCTCTGGATCAGAGAGCATCCAATCTCTAAATATGAGATTGCTTCACCCAATCCAGGAACAGAACAGGAACAGTCTTTCACAAAACATTTGGCATATGAATATTAGAGAAGCAAACCCATTTCTTTCTTGTAACTGCATTACTTCTTTCTCTGGTTTAGGTTGTATTCTAGAGATAAATACCTGATTCCAATATTTTGCAGCTTGCTCCAGACACACTTCCGGTAGAAGAAGAGCCTATTTTTCTGGAACATGGTCTCAGTGATATAAAAAAAGGACCTGAGCAACTCAATTACATATGTGTTCATCAACCAGTATACAAATTTGGCCAAGATCTCTTCCCGCAAATGGTGTTCTGAGGCTGGAATAAAGTGATTCCCTGAAATGAGTCAAAATATCAGAAAACTAAATTACGTCCATAGAATCCATGAGCTTCATTACTTTCTTCCTCATCACCTTACCTCTCCCACTCTCGTCCTGCACAAAGGAATAAAATAGAAATTAGAAGGCTAGGTAGAATTTCCCAGCAGACTATAAGTTTTTGAGAATAGGGACTATTTAATGTCTGTCTCTGTTTTCCCAGTACCTAGCATCATCATCATCATCATGACACTTAACATTTACTATAATATTTAAGGATTTACAATAAAAAAACACCTTAAATATATGATCTCATTTGATACTCAAAACAACTCTGTGAGGCAAGTGATCTTATTTCTATTTTACAGATAAGGAAACTTAGTTAGAAGAGAAATTAAATGACTGGCCCAGAGTTATTGAGCTAGTATCTGATGGCTGGATATGAACTCCTGTCTTTCCGACTCTCAGCCCAGCTCACTCTCTCTCCATTCTCCACCTAACTGCATCACTAGCCATCTGCTATTAAATAAGACTTAGTACCTTTGGCCAGAGCAAGCCAAGCACAGTCCTTCACTCGCATTTTCCACATCAGCTCCCGAAGAGAAAACTTGTCATGTTTTCCAAGAATGAGGAATTTCCTCACATTCTTAAAGAAACGACATTTATTGTGAGTTGATCCCCAGAGTTCAGCAGGCACCAGACGATGAAGACACTCCCTCAGAAACACATATACCTGCCAAGGGCTGCTATGCCACCTGAGAAGCTGTAAGATGTCACCACTACCCTTGTCTGTCTTCCCAACTTCATGTGACCCTGGCAGTGTTTTTCTAGAAACGGTATTGGAAAGGATTGATTCTTTATTAGGTATTTGGTCTTTAAGTGAGCTACTAGGCTCCTCCGTATTGCTACTTGCCCTGGACATGTGTCCGTCCTGATGCCCTTGGTCTTCAGTTTGACCCTGAATTCCCTCAGCTTTGGTTAAATGGCTGAAAGCAACGGCCTGTGGTTTTGTCAGTTGGCTGGAAGGATTTGCCTTGGCTGCTGAAAACCTTAGAGGACAGTTCTTCTTTAGAAGTATGAAATAAGGACACTTTCGGTGGTTCTGAATCAGTTCTTTAAACAGGGGTCGCATCTGCCAATAACGTTTTGGGAGACGTCTCTTTTTCCAGGGGGTCCTTTGCTGCTGTGGGTCACCATTCTGCCCAAAGAGATGACTGGTTAAGAAGATGGTTTCAACCAGTTTTTGACCCCCAGATAGTGAATCATGTAAACGGTTCAGCAGAAATGATGTAGGTAAACATTCTCTGAAGTTCCAAGCAGAATATAAGAAACGTTTTCTGTTAATGTATATAATGGAATTCGAGGTACTCCTCAATCCCTTTGGGGGTTCATTTCCAGGACATAGTGGATGTGACAAAGTAGCTTCAGTTCGTTTGGTCCCTCTATTCAAACATTCTTCTGAAGATCTGGCTTTTGCTTTACCTTTGAGAGTAGATCTGATAACTTTAGAATTGTGACACGATAAATCCCCATCCTTATGTTCTAAAAGGGGCAGGCTGCCCTTGGTCTTAATGGAATATCCCTCCCCACCAACATCTTCGTTATGAATAGATTTCTCATTGAAGAAAGGACTTGAAGAGCAGATTTCCATCGATCTTTGGGTTATGCTCTCAGCATTGTCTAAATTAGACTCATTATTTTCATGGAGTTCCGGTCCCAAAATCAGCTCTTTTCTTTTTTCCTGAAGAAGCTCCTCTGTCTTTGGTCGCTTTGCTGAAATCTCACTTTCTTCTTCATCCTCCCTTTGCCTTTTTGATAACAGAGTCATTGTGGAATGTACTGAGTGGGTTCTAACTTGTTCTCCTACTTGGTCAGAGTTAGACCCCTGCTCAGTCCCACAGGACTCTTCAGGTATGCCTTGAAGAGATTTATCTCCTGGTTTCTGGTTTTGTTGCACAACTTTCATAGCCTTATCTTTGGATCCAAGCATCTCTTTCCTCAAATTTGACCTGGCCAAGGATTTGGGGAGGAGGGAAATCTTTCTGACATTGTCAAGTGAAGTATTTGCTCTCTGCTTTGAGTATTTTCTCTGCATGAACCCAGATGGAGAAGCAGAATCCTTTAAATAGAGTTCATAGATAGGTATCCCAGAGATTTGGTAACAGCAGCTTGGGGGTACCATCATGAATAGGGAACAATGTTCTAACATATACATCATCACATCATCTCCTATCCTACTCAGAAGCATCTCCCATAAGGCGCTGACACTGATGGTTTCTGTTATTGTGTTAGGGTGATAGTTGTAGACATTTGTTGTGAACATAACTGGCAATGACATTCTCTTTTCTTCTAATAGGGTGTAACCAAAAGCCAGAATGTTCTTTTTCTTCTTTTCACAGATCCTCTGGACAATTCTAGCAACCACTTCCTTCTGAGAAGACAGCTGAAGAAAGAAAAAATTCAATATTTATAGCAATTTTTTTCTGACTTTCTATATAATATTCATAAAGTGATCCTAGGGACAAAATTCATCATGAAGTTACTCAAAGCAGAAAACTAATTCAAAAATAGGCCAAAGAAGATTTTGAAATTTCTCCTATTTTCAGGGCACCAAGTTAGAAGCAGCTAGAACCATGTCTCCTTTGGGGTAGATTAAAGAAAATAAGAGTCAATCAACAACCATTTTTAAGGTACCTACCATGTGGCAATGCTACGAATACAAAGAAAGACAAAATACAATGCCTGCTCTCAAGAGTCTAAATTTCTAATGGAGTGACACAATTCTTTCCCTTAAGGAGATTACATTCCATAGGAGGATATGACAACCTATGTTTATGAATAGAGAATAAATACAAAGAAATTAAATAAAGTTTGAAAGTTCAGTAATAAGTACCTGAAAGAATCAGGAAAGATTTCATGAACAAGGCGCTGCTTGAGCTACATCCTGAAGGAAACAAGGGATGGTATGGAGCCCAGGAGATGAAGGAGTACATTCCAACAATGACCAATTTGAAAGTGTATTTTTGCATGACTATAAAAAACAAAACTAAAAAAAATAATGGTTAATTATTAGTCTCAGAGAAAGATGAAGTGCTTGTATGAAGAACACAAAGGAGGCAAGTTTCATTGCATAAAGTCGAGGGAGAGAACTAATGCAAAATGAAGCAGGTTGGGAAAGGCCTTTAAAGTCCATCTAAGGAGTGTGTGGTTTCTCCATTAGGGCAGTGGAGGCACTAGGGAGCCCCTGGAGTTTAATGAGTAGGGGAGTACTATAGTATAAATTAGATAAATTAGGAGGTCACTGCAATAGTCCAAGCAAGAGGTAATGGTTTTAGGAAGAGAGAATTGCAAGGGTGTTGTAAAGGCAGAAATGGTAAGGTCTGGCATTTGATTAGGCAACTCTTAGTGTGGGGGAGAGTGAGGAGTAGATGATAACACTAGGTTATAAATCTAACACACTAGAAGAATAGGAGTGATTTGGGGGGGAAAGAGAATGAGTTCTGTTTCCAACAGGACCTTGAGATATCTCTAGGATATCCAATTTGAACCATCCAGTTGGCAAGGAGTGATGAAGGGCTGGAACTCTGCAGAAAGGCTGGTTTCTTAGATCCGGGAGATGGTAGGATCATCCAAGGAGAGAAGGATGGAGAAGAGCGCCCCAGACAGGACACTGAGAGAAGGAAAGGTATACTGGGCAATTAATGACCTGAGGAGATGATACAGTTCAGAGGAAATTCTTTAAAGATTGGGGAGCCTTGGGCACCACTTGAATAGCAACTGGAATCAGTAGATAAGATCAGGGAAAATAGGAAGGGGTGGCAGCCTACCGGAGAAGAGCCCTGGGGGTGGGATCTGAGAGTAAAAGTAGAAAAATCGACCTTGGCAGGAAGGGGCTGCTCAGCGCAGGGAGAGGCGGACCCTACCAAGGATGGGGCGAACTCCCCAGAGGAGGAGAAGAGTGTGGAGCGCAGGTAAAGACTGAGAGCTCGGAGATGCTTGGGTGAGGGGTGGGGTAGGAGAACCCTTAGGGAGGAGGAGAAGGCACACATGGAAAGACAAGCTCTTAAATGACTTGCTCCGGACTGCCGGCGTCACAAACTGGTCTCTCTCTCTCGGTCGGGAAGGCAGAAAAGAGTCACCAACCAGCCCGCAAGGAAGCTCCAAGCTTCGCTCCTGTGCACCACCCCAAAGCTCCTCTCAGTAGCCGCAGAACAAGGCAATGATTGATTACCTGCTGGAAGGTGAGAGGCCTGGGGAGAGGCCGGGCATCCCAGGGCACACACACCACACACTGGGACACAAAGACCTGGAAGACTTCAGGCTCTCCTCCACGCAAGAGCTGCACGTCGGCACCGGGGCCCCGCTCAGTCCGCGCCTCGTCTCCGAGGCGCTGCACGAACTCGGCCAGTCCTAGCACATCCCGGTAGCGGGCCTGCAGCACGCTGCGCACCGGGCGGAAGGCCACAGATGCCAGCAAGGACCCCGGCACCGAGGGATTCGAGGCCATGGAACGCCACGGCTTGCGGATACTGCTCTTCCTGCTGCCGCGGCCGCAGCTGCAGCTCCTCCTCCTCCTCCTGCTGATGCTGCTCCTACCGCCTCCCTCCGGTTACTGCTGCTGCACCTCCTCATCTCCCCCTCCTCCTCCCCCTCCTCTTCCTCCTCCTCCAGTTGCTGCTGCTGTTGCTGTTGCTGCTGCTGCTCCTCCCTGCCCCCCTCTTCCTGTTGTTGGCGCCGCTGCAGCTACCGCTGTAGATGCCTGTTGCAGGAACTGGATCGCGTTGGAGGCAGAAAAGGCAGCTGAAACCGACAGGAAGGGAAGCCCTGGGAACCCCGAGATATGCTGATTGCTCGCAGCAAGACTTGAGGCGCGGAGAGGAAAGAGGATGAAGAGGAGGAGGAGCGGGGTTTCTAAGGGGGCTAGGGCTTTTAAAGGGCTACCAACTCCTCCGGAAAAAAGCCACCTGAGGGCTTCAGAAAGGAATTTGGAGCTAGACTGGTTAACTTTTTTTTTTTTTTAATTTTTTATTCATTTTTTTGAACCTTAATATCTTCACATATCCTTCTACATTAATTTCTTTTGTTACAGGACTAGGGAATGGGGGTTAAGTGACTTGCCCAGGGTCACACAGTTAGGAAGTGTCTGAGGTCACATTTGAACCCAGGACCTCCTCCTGTCTCTAGGCCTGGCTCTCAACCCACTGAGCCATCCAGCTGCCCCAGTTTGTTAACTTTCATTTGCCCTTTCCTCAAGAAGTGGACAGCTTAGCGATATTGGGGGAGGGAGGGCTGGAATCGTTCTCTTTTCCTTCTCTTCCTTCCTCTCTCCATATTTATTAAGCACCTACTATGCGCCATTCTTTGTGCTAAGCAGTAGGGATAAAATCAAAGAATCTCAATCTTGGAAGGAGCTTCAGGGGACTATCTAGCCCCATCTCAAACCTGAAAAAAATTACCTCTGCTACGTGCTCCTTTCTACTCTTGACTATGCTAAGCTTAAGTGTTGCCTGCCGGCAGCTGAGATTCTATCTTGATTCTTTACTCTGAATGTAGTAAATGTAGGTCAGCAGAGGACAAGGTGGTAGGATATTAGCCAAGTAAGCACACCCATTCTCTGCTCCTATCTATTCCATCCTTGCTGGTGTGGTCACAAGTACAAGACAAAGAGAGAATTGTTAGCAGCTTGCCTGAGGCTTTTAGTGGATCAAATGTGATCCAGCAATGTAATGGGTGGGCCAAAAAAGCTAAGGCAATCTTGGGTTGCACTAAAGAAATAAAGTTTCCAGGAATAAAGAAATGATAGTCCTTCACTCTGCCCTCTTCTGACCACATCTGGAGTACTCTGTTCAGTTTTTGAGAGCCACAATTTTTAAAGGATATTGGTAGGTGGTCAGAAGAGGACAACTACAATGGCAAAAGGCTTTGATTCTATGGCATCTAAGGATAAGCTGAATGAATGGAGAGAAAGTGAACCTGAAAGAGAGGAGACTCAGGGATCATGGTAGCTATCTCTAAAAACTGGAAGGCTTGGGTAAAAGAAAGGTTAGACTGGTTCCATTTGGCTTTAGAGGAAAGAGCCACAAGCAATCATGGCATAGCAAAAAGATCAATTTAGGATTGACAAGAATGGCAAAGTAGAAGTGGAGTGCACAGTCCCTGGAAGCAATAAGTTCTTCTCTGGAAGTCTTTAAGCAGACTCTGGGATGACCACTTATTAGGGTTGTTTTCATAGGCATAGGTTGGACTAGATGGCTACTAAAGTCCTTTCTTTCTCTCAGATTTGGTGATTCTATGATTCTGCCATAAACCATGGTTGAGAATTAGCAATGAAGGAAGAATCAAGGAAAAGGGGACAAGAGACTGATGATTGAAAGGCAGGGTCTTGGTGGTTATGTCTAACTGTAGTGTCAAGATTATGAAGAGAGGAAAATGAAGCCACAGAAGGAGTGATGGACTAAGAGAACAAGGAAGAATAAAGGGCCCAGAGGTCATTATGAAAGGAAAGAAGAATTTCAAGAAGAATGAGCCAACAAGAGAAAAGGAAAAAGGCAATGACTAGGGAGGCTGTGGAAGAGTTTTCAGAGTTCTGGATCCCAATTGGAGGTAGAGCCATTTTGGTCATGATGAGGTCTCAGGTGTGACCACTTCTGGGGGTAGCTAAGGTCACCTGGGGGTGGAATTCATGAGAGCTGGAAAAGTTTATTAACTGAGCTGCAAGTGTATTAGAAGGGTCATGAAAATGAATATAAAAGTTACCAAACTGGAAAGGAAAATTATAAGTCAGGTGCTAAAGTCATGGAAGAATCATAGTAGAGGAAGGGGAAGGAGCACCCTAGAGAAGAATCTGGGCAAGATGATGTCATTAGATGGTGTAAACTTCAAAGAGGGAAAGATTAGTGAATGATGATGCCATAACAAGGCTCTGAAAGTGGCCAAGAGACTAGGCACTATGTAAAATAAGCCTCCTGGCCCTAGGAGTTGGAACCAAAGGAGCATGGAAGAGGGTGGCAAGTAATCTGATTGATATATTTAGGAGAAAGCCACAATTCAGTTAGGGTCAAAATGCAAGAGCCAGCCCTGCTTGCTTTCTGTCTTCCTCTAATCTGGTATCCTTTCCTTATCTTTGGGAGTTTCCTTATTCATACAACTCTCTCAGATGACATTCTTAGACTGTTTCTCCAATACCCTTTTTCAGTGGTAGGGTATTATAACCTATTCACACTCACATACCTTTCCATCACCCTTTTTTACAACACAACTTTTAAAAACAGAGAGCTATATATTATATACAACCATACAGCATTTCTAAAAAATAAAAACAGTGATATCAAAAGGGATTCTTCTTTGTTACAAGATCAAGCTTGGGGTTATTAAAAGCATTGGGCATTTCCCTGAAGGCAATCCAACATGTCTTGCTTTATATTTTTTTGGCCCCATTAATTGTCCATTCACAATATCTGTCTGTCTAAAGACATATATGTATTGATTGACTATTGTGACAGGTTGCCCATCCAACCATATATCATAGTCCAGAAAATATACAATTCTTCATCTACTTTTTTTTTTTCTCTGTAGATAGTTAAACTGAATTCTCTTAAGTGATTCTGGATTTCATTTAGGAGACTCTACTGTGTTCTTGATGTAATAACTCAATGTCATGGGAGCAGCTAGCTGAAGCTATACATAGAGTGGCAGATCTTTGGTCAGGAAGAGGAGTTCAAATCCAGCCTCAGACATTTACTAGCATTGTGACCTTGGGCAAGTCACTTAACCTTTGCTTCAGTTTCCTCAACTGTAAAAATAGAGGTGATAATTGGACCTATCTTCCAGGGTTCTTGTGAAGATCAATTGAAATGATATTTGTAAAATGCTTAGCACAGTGCTTGGCATCTAGTAGGTTCTATAAAAATGTTATATATTATTATTATTATTATCTACAAACAAGAGCATTTAAATGACTTTATTATCTAGAGCAGAGGTTCTTAACTTCTTTGTCTAACATGGACTTCTTCCACAGTCTGGTAAAACCTGTGGCCTCTTTCTAAGAATAATGTTTTTAAATGTCTATAACAAAATACTTGGGATTACAAAGGAAATCAATACTATTAAAATAGCCATCAAAAACCCTCTTTTTTTTAAAGTTCATAGATCCCAGTTTAAGAACTTCTAATATAAAAATGCTAAGCACAGCGCATGGTACACTGTAGGTACTATATAAATGCTTATTCTCTTCCTTATTGGGAATCCCTCTTATATATGGATTCTGTGCTAGCCCTCTTCAGTGACAGTGGCAAATAACTTTGGAGATATGTATATCTTTTTTTTTTTTATCACTGGAGGAGGGTCAAACAAAATTTTCTCACTATTATATCTTTCAATATAATATATTATATCTCACAATCTTGTTTGATTTTTATGTGAGTTTACTATATCAAAATCCCAAAATAAACAAAACAATTTAGATGTCAATTCAATAAACATTTATATTCTGAGCATAAGAAAGAGATGACAAATTCTGATCTGAATAATCTTACCATCCATTTAAGGGGAGAGAGGAGAAGTAGGATGGGGAAGAAATTCACAAATGACTATGATAAGTGTTAATGAGATGTCTAGGGAAAGTTCTGTGAGAAAACTGAGGAAGTCGTAATCACTTCTAGGAGGAAGCATCAGAGATAACTATGTGAAGAAGCCAGCACAAGACTGAGTAGAGAATTGAAGGAAAGGAGAGTTTTTCAAAAGATATGGTACAGAGCAAAGTCACAGAGGAAGTCAGAATGAGAAGATGGGAAAGAGAATAGATCAGTTGAACTGAAATTGGAAGTTCATGAAGAAAAATAGTGAATGATAAAAATGTAGAGAAGACTGCTGAAAAGCAGAGTATATATTTCTTTGGTTGACACTGGGAAACCAATAAAGATTTCTGAGTAGAAGAATAATGTGATTGAAGTTATGTTAGCAGAAAGGTTACCTGGATAGCTGTTTGGATAATTGATTGAAGAGGGATAGACTAGAGCAGTGGTTCCCAAATTTTTTTGGCCTACTGCCCCCTTTCCAGAAAAAAATATTAATTAGCCCCCTGGAAATTAATTTTTAAAAAATTTTAATAGCAATTAATAGGAAAGATAAATGCACCTGTGGCCATCACCACCCATCTGGATTGCTGCAGCACCCAGGTAGCAGTAGCGCTCACTGGACTAGAGGTATGAAGACCTGGCAGGAGCCTATTATAAAAGTCTACATGAGTAGAGTTAGTATGATTATTGTTGTCTTTGTTTATCCTTAATATATATATATATATATGTATATAATTAAACCCTTACCTTCCATTTTAGAATCAATACTATGTATTAGTTCCAAGGCATAAGAGTGGAATAGGTAGGCAATGGGGATTAAATGACTTGCCCAGAGTCACACAGCTAGGAAGTATCTGAGGCCAGATTTGAACCTAGGAGCATCCCTAAGTCTCTAGGCCTGGCTCTCAATCCACTGAGCCACCCCACTGTCCCCTGTCCTTGATATTTTTGAAGAAGACTGGTGACATCACAGGGTAATGTCTTGAGTTGTGCAAGAATTGGATTTGAGAGGCAAAGTTGCACAAAATAATTATCCTCTCTCTCTCTACCAGAGTCATTAAAGTTCAGTAGCAAGACAAAAGTCAAAATGCTTCCAAATTTCTAAAGGAGAAGCTAGTGGAACTCAAGGATGAAATAGATAGCAAAACTATACTAGTGGGGGACCTCAACCTTCCCCTATCAGATCTAGATAAATCAAACAGAAAAATAAATAAGAAAGAGATAAGAGAGGTGTAAGAAACTCTAGAAAAATTAGAGTTAATAGATATGTGGAAAAAAATAAATAGGGACAAAAAGGAATGCACCTTCTTTTCAACAGCACATGGAACATTCACAAAGATAGACCATGTAATAGGGCATAGAAACATGGCAAACAAATGGAAAAAAGCAGAAATAATAAATGTAACCTTTTCAGGTCATAATGTAATAAAAATAGTTATTAGTAAGAATACATGGAGAGGGGGCAGCTGGGTAGCTCAGTGGAGTGAGAATCAGGCCTAGAGACAGGAGGTCCTAGGTTCAAACCCGGCCTCAGCCACTTCCCAGCTGTGTGACCCTGGGCAAGTCACTTGACCCCCATTGCCCACCATTACCACTCTTCCACCTATACAGAATATACAGAAGTTAAGGGTTTAAAATTTAAAAAAAAAAAAAAAAGAATACATGGAGAGGCAAACCAAAAACTAATTGGAAATTAAATAATATGATTTTCCAAAATAATTTAGTGAAAGAGCAAATCATAGAAACAAATAAAAATTTCATTGAAGACAATGACAATGATCAGACTTCTTACCCAAACCGATGGGATGCTGCCAAAGCAGTTCTAAGGGGAAAATTTATATCATTGAGTGCATATGTTAGCAAATTAGGGAGGGCAGAGATTAATGAATTGGGCATGCAACTTAAAAAACTATAAAATGAATAAATTAAAAATCCCCAGATGAAAACTAAATTAGAAATACTAAAAATCAAGGGAGAAATTAATAAAATCGAAAGTAAAAGAACTATTGAATTAATAAATAAGACTAGAAGCTGGTATTTTTGAAAAAAGATAAAATAGACAAAGTACTGGTAAATCTAATAAAAAAAGGAAAGATGAAAACCAAATTGACAGTATCAAAGATAAAAAGGGAGACCTCACTTCTAATGAAGAGGAAATTAAGGCAATCATTAAAAACTATTTTGCCCAATTATATGGCAATAAATATTAGCAATCTAGGTAATATGGATGAATATTTACAAAAATAGAAACTGCCTAGATTAACAGCAGAAGAAATAGAATACTTAAATAAATCCATATCAGAAAAAGAAATCGAATAAGCCATCAAAGAACTCCCTAAGAAAAAATCACCAGAGACTGATTCAAAAAACAACTAATCCCAATACTATACAAATTATTTGATATAATAAGCAAAGAAGGAGTCCTACCAAATTCCTTTTATGACACAAATATGGTAATGATTCCAAAGCCAGGTAGATAAAAAACAGAAAAAGAAACCTACAGACCAATTTCCCTAATGAACATAGATGCAAAAATCTTAAATAGAATACTAGCAAAAAGATTCCAGCAAGTGATCAAGAGGGTTATCCATCATGATCAGGTGGGATTTATACCAGGAATGCAAGGATGGTTCAACATTAGGAAAGCATCCACATAATTGACCATATCAACAAGCTAACAAACAAAAATCACGTGATTATCTCAATAGATGCTGAAAAAGCCTTTGACAAAATGCAATACCCATTCCTATTGAAAACACTAGAAAGTATAGGAATAGAAGGGCCTTTCCTAAAAATAATAAACAGTATATATCTAAAACTATCAGCAAGCATCATCTGCAATGGGGATAAGTTAGAAGCCTTCCCAATAAGATCAGGAGTGAAACAAGGATGCCCATTATCACCTCTATTATTTAATATTGTACTAGAAACACTAGCAGTAGCATTTAGAGAAGAATAAGAAATTGAAAGTATTAAAATAGGCAATGAGGAGACTAAGCTATCACTCTTTGCAGATGATATGATGGTCTACTTAAAAAATCCTAGAGAATCAACTAAGAAGCTTGTAGAAATAATCAACAACTTTAGCAAAGTTGCAGGATACAAAATAAATGCACATAAATCATCAGCATTTCTATATTTCCAACACATCACAGCAGAGAAACGCCATTTAAAATCATCCTAGACAATATAAAATACTTAGGAATCCATCTACCAAAACAAACACAGAAATTATACGAACACAACTACAAAACACTTTCCAAACAATTAAAACTAGATCTAAACAATTAGAAAAACATTGATTGCTCATGGGTAGGATGAGCTAACATAATAAAAATGATCATTCTACCCAAATTAATTTACTTATTTAGTGCTATACCTATCAAACTACCAAAAAACTTTTTTTTACTGAATTAGAAAAAAATAACTAAGTTCATTTGAAAGAACAAAAGATCAAGAATATCAATGGAAATAATGAAAAAAATTGTGAAGGAAGGTGGCCTAACAGTACCAGATATTAAACTATACTATAAAGCAGTAGTCATCAAACCAATATGGTACTGGCTAAGAGAGAGAAGGAAGGATCAGTGGAATAGACTTGAGGTAAATGACGTCAGCAAGACAGTGTATGATAAACCCAAAGAGCCCAACTTTTGGGACAAAAATCCACTGTTTGACAAAAACTGCTGGGAAAATTGGAAAACAATATGGGAGAGATTAGGTTTAGATCAACATCTCACACCCTGCACCAAGATAAATTCAGAATGGGTGAATGACTTAAATATAAAGAAGGAAACTCTAAATAAATTAGGTGAACACAGAATAATGTACTTGTCAGATTTCTGGGAAAGGAAAGATTTTAAAACCAAGCAAGAGTTAGAAAAAATTACAAAATGTAAAATAAATAATTTTGATTATATTAAATTTAAAAGGCTTTGTACAAACAAAAGCAATGCAACCAAGGTCAGAAGGGAAACAACAAATTGGGGAAAAAAAACCTTTATAACAAAAAATTCTGACAGAGGTCTAATTACTCAAATATACAAGAAGCTAAATCAATTGTATAAAAAATCAAGCCATTCCCCAATTGATAAATGGGCAAGGGACATGAATAGGCAATTTTCAGGTAAAGAAATCAAAATTATCAATAAGCACATGAGAAAGTATTCTAAATCTCTAATAATTAGAGAAATGCAAATCAAAACAACTCTAAGGTATCACCACACACCTAGCAGATTGGCTAAAATGATAGCAGGGAAGAGTAATGAATGTTGGAGGGGATGTGGCAAAATTGGGATATTAATGCATTGCTGGTGGAGTTATGAACTGATCCAACCATTCTGGATAGCAATTTGGAACTATGCCCAAAGAGCGATAAAGGAATTCCTGCCCTTTGATCCAGCCATAACATTCCTGGGTTTGTACCAAAGAGATCATAGATAAACAGACTTGTACAAAAATATTTAGAGCCTCGTTCTTTGTGGTGGCAAAAAAACTGGAAAATGAGGGTGTGCCCTTCAATTGGGGAATAGCTGAACAAATTGTGGTAACTTTTGATGATGGAATACTATTGTTCTCAAAGGAATAATAAACTGGAGGAATTCCATGTGAACTGGAAAGACCTCCAGGAATTGATGCAGAGTGAAAGGAGCAGAGCCAGAAGAATATTGTACACAGAGACTGATACACTTTGGTAAAATCTAATGTAATGGACTTCTGTACTAGCAGCAATGCAATGACCCAGGACAATTCTGAGGGATTTATGGAAAAGAACGCTACCCACATTCAGAGGAAGAACTACAGGAGTGGAAACACAGAAGAAAAGCAACTGCTTGAACACATGGGTTGATGTGTACATGATTGGAGATGTAGACCCAAAAGGACCATATCAATGCAACTATCAATAATATGGAAATAAGTCTTGATAGATGACACATGTTAAAACCAGTGGAAATGGGTGTTGGCTATGGGGGGAGGTATTTAGGGAGGTGAAGGGGAAAGTAAGAACATGAATCATGTAACCATGGAAAATTTTTCTAAAAAATTTTTAAAAATTAAAAAAAAACAACCTCAGTACAGCTGGGACTATTCACCCCTGAGAAAAGTATCCCAGACTTAGCTTACTGATAATAAGATGGCTAGAATTCAACCTTGGACCTTGCTCTATTCCAGGCTATCACTACCCTGAAGACTGAGGTTTTTTGTGTTTTGACATGACATAATTTGTAATTTCTGTGCAGCCGTAAATCTTTCTCTGTGCTTTAGGTGAAAGGGAGCTTGAATTTCATATATAATAAACTTGTGACTCAATGGCACTTCGGAGAAGCCTCTGTGAGCTGACAGTCAAAAAAAATGCCTGGAATTTATTTAGTAGATGATGTTGGCATCTTCAATGTCTGACCAAGCTCTAAGCACTTTACAGTGCTTGCTTCAACTGGAACAAATTGTTATCATCTACCCATTCCACTCCACTTCCCCTCCCTTCCCCAACTCACCATCAGTTACCATCAGCCTGGTTTAGCCCATCTGTATAAATGGTTTTACCAGGATGTGGCTATAACAACTAAGAATGTTGTAGTTTCTTGAAGCTACAGGTGGACAACAAAAGTAGATGAGTATCCCTGAAAAGGCCCCAACAAACCAACATAGCAGAAATGCTAGTGTGTTAGTATCATAAAGTTAGAATTAGTATAGTTATAATAGAACTGAAAGAAGGAAACATACTGAAAAGATGGACTTGGAGGATTTTTGTTATGGCTCCTATAATTGTATTTTACCTAGATTAATATTTGAATAATAATTGCCTAAATTTTTATTTTATTATTGTTCAATCATTAAAGTTGTATCCAACTCTTTTTGACTCATTTGGGGTTTTCTTGTCCTAGATATTGGAATAGTTTGCCATTTCCTTCTCAAGCCTGTTTTATAGATGAGGAAACTGAGGCAAACAGTCTTAAGTGACTTGCCCTAAATCACACAACTGGTAAGTGTTTGAAGCCAGAGATAGATAAACAATATTATTAGGAGGTAACTAGGGAATTCAGACACTCCCTAGCTATGTTACCTTGGACAAGTCACTTAACCTCTAGATTATGCCCAGGAAGCAGCTAAATGGCTCAGTGAATAGAGGGATGGCCTGAGAGGACTTAAGTTCAAACACTTAGTAGCTAGGTGATCCAGGACAAGTCACTCAACTTGATTGCCTTACAAAAAAAGTTTCACTGAATCCACTGGAGAAAGAAAAGAGAAACCATTCTGGTATCTTTGCCCAAAAAAATCCCATGGATAGCTACGGTCCATGGGTTGGCTAAGAGTCGGGCAAAAACATATTATGATATAAGAAACTGAGACTTAGAGAAGTTGTTACTCGCCCCAAATTACACATTTGAGTAAATAAGATATGTGCTAGGACAACAGATAATGGAGGTCATCTGAGCTCAGATCCAAGGATCTTTACGTTATGATGTTTCTAGAGGAGATCAGGTCCCCAAGTTTTAGCCCCCAACAAATAGGACAGAACTCTAGTCAACTGACTCCATAGCTAGTGAGCCAGTCAGACAACATTTATGGTTAGACTTGGAAATACTAACCTTTCGTGGTGTTTAGAAATTTGTGAATGACATTGGGTTTTTTATTCTGGAAGATGGAATTAAGAAGTCCTGTGCTCACCTGCTTTAGGCCTTTCACATTTATCTTTCAATACTGTAAATAGTCAGGATTAGGTTTTTCTATTTTTAATTCACATTTAGTGAATAGCACTGCATAAAACCTGGTTTTAAAGACCATATTTGAGAATTGCTTATTCCTGTGGACAGATAGTTTGACCCTACTTCACAAAATGTATGCTTTTCTAATAAAGAGATTAGTGTTCCATTCATTAAAGGAGTATGAAAAAGTAAATTTTAGAATTCTTTTTTTACCATGAAAATAAGAATTCATTTCAATAAATAAGTGCAAATCAGATGAGAAGCAAAAAGTCATCTAGGTACAATTAGCTGGTTAACTGGTAAGAAAATATTTTTTCAGAGTTGCCAATAAATATACCTACTCAATCTCCAGAAAACTCTTCCCCATCATTCAACATAAAACCTACCTTCACAAAACTAAGGGCTTTGAAAGGAAGACTCAAATGAGGGACAGACTAAAATGACAAAATTCTTTTAAAATGGTGCCAAAGATCTTTCTAACCTGTTCGATGTATTGCAATAGACAGGTCTTGTTGCTTCTAAACAATGTAAAATAAATAATTGAGCATAATTCCAGTTGTTCTCCAGTAGCTATCCAACAGATAAGTGGTGAAAAAAAAATCAAACAGGCAGTTTTCAAACAAACTTAAATGATCAAAAGTCACCTGAAAAACTGCTCAAATTTTCTAACAATTAGAGAAAAGAAGAGCACCTTTTAATACTGCTTTGGCCCGATTAAACTGTGAAATATAGTAAAAAGTGATCAAAGTCAATTTTGGCTGGGCCGTGGAGAACCAGACACACACAGTGGAAGTGGAGCTAGGAATTGTAGTCTTTTCTGTAAACAGAAATATGAAAATGTACTATAAGAGTTACAAAACCTTGGCTCAGTGATATTAGTACAATTCAAGAGTGGAACTAGATCAGGAAAAAAATTACTTAGCCTGTGTAAAAATATTTATAGGAGCATTATTTTATTCTTAATAGCAAAAAACTAAAAACAATCTATATGTCAAGTAGTCAAGGAATGGTTGAACAAAATGTGTTACCTGATGGGATATTATTACAGCCTAAAAAATGAAAGATTTGAAGAATTCAGAGGATTATAGGAAGAAATATGAAGTAGGGCTAAGTGAAGAAAGCAGAATCAAAGGAACAATAGACCTACAACTTCACCTATGTAAAAAATAATCCACCAACACATTTTATCAACATCTGAAAAGAAAACACAGGAACAAAGGAATTTAGAAGGGGACACGGAAGCAAACAAAATGGTAAGTGCCTGACCATGCAGGAGTTGCCTAATAACTGTTTATTGTATTGTTTTCTTCTTAAAGATGCTTTTAACATTAAAGATACATTTTAACATATTACACATGATTTATACAAAATGTATACAAGGCTATAATTTTGTATACAATTATTTTATATTTCTGTTTGTACTTCTAAATGGTTTTTTCTTTTTCTTTTTGAGAGTTAGAGTGAATGGGATGCTTCTGGAGGACTAACAGCTCTGGAATGTTGGCTTGCTGAACCCTTCTCAGGGCTCCTCATCCAATTTTGGTGTCCACTTGTCTCTCATCCCTCGCCTCTGGCTCCAAGAAGCTGTAGCATGCATAGGAGTCATACCAGGTAAAACCATCTTGGCAGACAGACTAAACCAGGTTGAGGGTAACTGATGGACCACAAACCTGTTGGCAAGTTACGGGGATGTCTGCTCCCAAGCATATGGTGACTTCTCTAGCAGAATGAGTGGATGTGAACAATTTGTTCCAGTGGCTATGGAGGAGACTGAAGCATGTGCTGTGGAGAGCCGAGAACCTGGTCAGACGTTGAAGATGCCAAGATCATCCAGTGTATCCCAGGCCATTGCCAGTCATTCTCACTTTTGTCTTGCCCCTGGACATAGAGAATGAAGCTGATGACTTTGTGCAATCTGACCTCAATTAAATCCAATATTTAAATGAGTTAAGACATCACCCTGGGATGGCATTGGTCCTCTTCAAAAACAAAGGACAAATGGTAATATAGACAAACACATATATACATATAGTTAGCCTTTATATGTAACATGAATACTTGTATATATAGTTAAGTCTTTTTATTTATCTATTATGCATTTATTTCTATATTTTCTATATATTTATATAGTACATTTATTTGTTATATATACATTATACATATATGTGTGCATATATATATATATGTATCATATTACAAAACCTTTGGCTCTTCAGTGTTCTAAACATTTTACAGTTTCCTGTGAACACAATTTTGTTGTCATATTTTCTTAGTAGATCAGACATTTGATCCCCTCCCTATAGTGGCTTTGCTATATTAATCCACCCAGATACCATTTTGGTCTCCCTATTTGCCTTTCCTTATTCTCTAAACCATCTTATAAAAACTAATAAAAAGTACTTAGGAAAAAAATCTCTCCAAAGGCAAGCTACTTAATCCCTTCTACCTGTGCAAACATAGCTCAGTCCCTGTTTTACATGTCTGGATTCCCACAGCTCTTGAAGTTACCTGGCGGAGGTTAAGAAAACGGTGGGCTACAATTATTCCCTTGGATGTTAAGGCCTTGAAATTTACTTTAGGAATTAAACCTCTTATTTTTTTCCCTAATAAAATCAGAAAACACTTCCCTCAAAGCCTAGCCCAACCAGGTAGTAAATAAACCATAAAGTTCTTTCCTCCAAGTGAGTGGTATGGAAGAAGAGCTATGGGAGAAATGAAAGTGACTGTCAAGTTGGTTCAATTCGACAAACACGTATTAAGTGTCTACTGTGTACAAAGCACTGTGCTAAAGAGAGAATATGAATGCAAGGTTTAGAGAGCCATAGGTCCTGGCTTTAGTTAAAGTCTAATGGGGCCATGACACATACACAAATAATCAGTGCTAGTCAATAAACATTAAATATTTATTAAGCACCTACTATGTGCCATGCATGGCACTGGGGATAAAAAGAAAGAAGAAAGGTAGTTCTAGCTCTCAAGGCATTCATAGTTTAGTAAGTATAATGTTGTTTGTCCTTTGAAAAGGACCAGTGACATCACTGGGGAAGATCTTGACTTGCTTGTGAATTGGATTAAAGTGGGGCCAAGTTGCACAAAGTCATCAAACTCTCTCATCCAAAGTAATGAAATTCTGGTGGCAAGACAAAAGTCAGGATGACTAGTAATATCCTGGAATGTGGTGATGACCTTGGCATCTTCAATGTAGAGCCAAACACAAAGGGCTCCACAGCACTTGCTTCAGCCACCTTCATGGCTGTTGGAACCAGTTGTTCTCATCCACCCATTCTGTTGGGGAAAAGTCTTCACATGCTTGGGGTAGATACTCCCCTAGCCCACCAACAGGTCTGTAACCCATCAGTTACCCTCCACCTGGTTATCTGCTGCGATGGTTTACTGGAATGTGGCCACTGAGCATGCTGCAGCTTCTTGGAGCCACAGGAGAGAGTTGGGTGGAAGGTGGACACCAAAGGTGGATGAACAGTCCTGAAAATGGCTTGACTAGCCTCATACCAAGGTGTTAGTCCTTCCTGAATACTCCATACACTCCAACAATGTAATATACACTATATTAATGATAATAATTATATAGCAGCATTTATAAATTGCTTTAAGGTTTGCAATGTACTTGATGTATTTTCTCACAAGAAGTACAAAGGAGAGATGCAATATACTTGCTAGACTCAATTGTGAACTAGATAAAAATGAGTAAGTGGAGGAAGGTAGGTAGCTCCATGGATAGAGCCCCAGGCCTGGAGTTGGGAGATCTTGGGTTCAAATCTGGCTTCAGATACTTTCTACCTGTGTGACCTTGGGCAAGTCATTAACCTCAATTGCCTAGCCCTTACTGTTTTTTGGCTTTGAAATCGATAGATACTCAGTATTGATTCTAAAACAGAAAGTAGTGTTTTTTTTAAAATGAGTAAATATTCTATAGCCTGAAGATAAGTGTGTGGGCAAGCATATACATTTCTGGCAAAGGAAATATAAACAAATCCACAAAGAGAAAAGCATAACATACCTGAGAGAGATAGTAATTAGTCCAATTTAGCTAAAACATAAATCATAGGTAAATGGTCTCATATGAAGCCTGAAAAAATTAAATGGTAGGAGAGAACTCAGAATTAGAGATGGAGATTTAATGGTCAAAGGATCCTCAATTTAGATCTGGAAGGCACCTCTGCCACCATCTAGTCCAACACATTTATGAGCAAAATGTCTCCCAGGAATGCTAAGTGAATTGTCCAAGACCATAGGTAATAAATACCAGAAGCAATATTTGAACCCAAGTCTCTCAACATAAGAGTTTTCCCCACCGTAAACCAGACTGCAAGGAATTGAGGTGAGAATTGGTGGAGAAGCAGGGCACACCTGATAGAGACAATTTTTTCATGAGGTCTGCCATTCAAGGGAGAAAGGATAAGGGATAATGGCTGGATGAGGAAGAAGGGTTCTTTTCTAGGACTAGGAAAGTCTGCACTTGTTTGTGGGCAGATAGGAAGAGATGGAGAGACAGAAGATATATGAAAGAGAGAGTATGATTGCTGGAGCAGGGTAATAGAGAAGAGAAAATGAGAAAAAAGACAGAAGTTTCAGTGGAACAGAAGAATTATGATAGCCTCAGTCTTTTCAGAATTATATATATTTTCATAAAATCCACAATTTAAAATTTTGTTTGAGAAAAATTTCAGGGAAAGAAGCTTTCTAACTCCTTGAATCCAGAAAATGAACTGTTTAGAGAAAGATGCCTGAAGAAACCTACACTGCATCAGAAGATCCAGAATGAACTTTGAGGTGCAATTGATTGAACTGAAGGGGGTTGAACACAGTTATTATGAATGTACACTTTTATGCCAAAGGGGACTGTTTCCTAATTGGCTTTTTGTCAATGTGCTTAGCAAACACTGGTTTTGCTGTCTCTCTCTTTTATTTGCCTCTTATCTCTAACTATTTGTAGTTTCCTCTTAGAAGGTGCAATTTTGTATGCTCCTGTAGCTAGAAGATTTTTTGAGGTACAAAATTAATGTAAATGATCAATTGGGGAGACTAGTTTCCCAAATGATCTTGGGGGGGATTATGCAGATGGGATTAATTTTCTTCTGCCCATTTTTAGATTTAATTACCAGAAATGTATATACCTCCCTTATCCTTAAGTATGGAGAGGTCTGTGACCCACATGTGCGATAGTGGGAGATGAATCAGAATCTACTGACTGCTCCCTGGGCAGTCCTAAGCAAAATGATAGCCGCAATTGATCCATGTAAAGTGGAAGGAAGGCACAGGAAGTGATTAAAGGAATGGTCTTTAAAAGTAGCAAGAACCTCCAGTGACCAGCTTTTTTGCCTTTGAACTTGACCTGAAGGAGTGCCAGCTTGGGACCTTGGACTGCTCTTTGATTTTTCCCTTAGAACTACCATGTGGGTGAATGAAAAAGGCGGATTCCCTTTCCTAGCTTTTCTGAGAGGTACTAGCCTCCAGAGAGGCCCCTTGTCTTGGAGGAGGCCTCATGACTAAAACCCTTGTTTAATTTACCTCTGGGACCCCTTTGCTGGGGCCTCTGAAGCCCTGCCTGTTTCAGACTGGGCCAGAGTAATTATCTACTCTCTCTCTGATTTCCTTACTTTCACTCTTTATCCTTTGTAAATAAACTACCATAAAAAGTCATCCTGACTTGAGTAATACTTTTTTTTTAAAACCCTTAACTTCTGTGTATTGACTCCAAGGCAGAAGAGTGGTAAGGGTGGGCAATGGGGGTCAAGTGACTTACCCAGGGTCACACAGCTGGAAAGTGTCTGAGGCCATTGAGTAATAATTTTGGTGATCACATTTTTATGTATTTAGTCCAACCTTTAATTTTTAACCCTTATAGAATGTATGCTTTTGTCATTTAAAAAAATTGTCTTCTGAATATGAAGATTTCAGAGGAGCATAGGAAGACATAAACTGATGCAAAGTAAAGTAAACAGAACCAAGAAACCAGCATACATAAAGATTATGACAGTGCCAACAGAAAGGAGGAAAAAAAGCCAAACAGCCCAAGACAGATGCTATGTAATTATAATGACCATTCTTTTTCCAAATGAAGGGATGAGAAAATACATTTCCCTTCCTTCTTGGTAGAGGTGGGAAACCATGAGTCTAGAATATGTTGATAGGTTGATTAGTATTTTCTCTTACTTTTTAAATCTTTGCTACAAGGGATGGATCATTGGGGAGGGGAGAAAGAAGAGATATATTCAGAATCAAGAGTGCTTAGAAAAAATAAAAGTTAAGACAAAATAAAAAACTAATTAATAAGTTAATAAAATAGAAATATACTTATTTATGCAAATAATGGAATATTTTAGAAAATATATAATAAAAATGAAAATTAAAATATTTTAAAATTAAATTTAAGATGTTATTAAAATATAAATAAAATAAATATTTATATAACTTTATTTTAATATATGAATGCATAATATGTCAAATAAAATTATTTATATAATTTATGTTTTTATATTATATGTAATTGATATAAAGAATAAAATATTTAAAGGATAAAAATAAAGTTATAAGTTAAAACATTAATAAAAATAATATTTATATAATTAATGTTTGTATATTTAAGTATTTACTTTAACTTAATATTTATATAATTAATGTGTAATTTTATGTAATATATGATAAAAATAAAATATAAAAATATTTTTAAAGTTAATAAAATATTAAACATAAATCAATAAATAATTGATTATACCCAGAGTCTGCTCTTTTTCTTACTCCTCACAGCTTCACAGAATTCAAGAGTTGATATGGACCATAGCAATTACATAGTCTAGCCTATACACCAAAAGAATCTCCACAATTCCATACCTTTTAAGTTCAGTCTGTACCTAAAGACTTCCAAGAGAAGGGAAATCTATCACCCCTGGAGATAGTCTATACCCCTTTTGGATAGTTCTAATTCTTAGACATTTTCTCCTGACATCAATCCTAAATTTATGTTTTTGCTACTTGTTCCTTGTCCTGCCCTCTAGGGAGAGAACATATCCAATCCCTCCTCTACATGAAGGCCTTTCATAAGCCTGAAGCCAGCTAGTCTTGTCACTCAAGAATTTTCTTTAGGCTAAACCTTCCTGGTGCCTTCAACTGATCTTCAGAGTAGTGGATAAAATATCAAAACCTAAAATTACCTAACCATAATAAACTACTGAATTGAATGCTCCTGAAAGACATCAAAACTATGATTAATCACCTTGTGCATCCTGACTATCGAATCTGTTCCAGTTAATCAGACAGCTCAAATTTGTAAAGCACCTACTATGTGCCAAGCACTGTGCAACATGCCAGGGATATAGAGACAGACAAAAAAACATTCATGTTCTCAGAGTTTGTTTACAGTCTGATAAGGGAGACAACATGTAAACAATTAAGGACAAGCAAGATATGTAGAAGATAAGAGAGGGAAGGCACTAAGATCAAGGAGTGGACTAGGCTGCTTGCTGAAGGTGAGACTTTAGCTGAGATCTGAAGGAAACCAGAGAAACTGAGAGGAAAAGACGAGGAGGGAAAACATTGGAGGCATGAAGACATGTGAACTTGTCTAGCACCTCCATTGAGTGCAGCCCAATCAGGCAAACAGGAGGTGGTCCCATCCAGACTCAGGTTTGCCTAGGAGTCCTGTGACAAGAGACTGGCTTCTGGGTAAAAATACCAATGCATTGATTAGGCTAGTATTTACCAATGATTAATGGTCAGTGATCTTTCTCAGTGATCAAAGACTCCAATTCCCCCTCAGCAGGTCTATAAATGTAGTTGGGGAGCTTGTTATTCATCCCCTCCCTTGGACATCCCAAGATGTCTCTAATTGGTGAATAGCCAGTGCGGATGTGTTGTTCCATCAAGACTCTCAACTCCTCCCCACACCCTCTCGATCAGAGGTTCCCAAACTTTTTTGGCCTAAAATTTTTTAAATGTTAATAGCAATTAATAGGAAAGATAAATGCACCTGTGGCCATCACCGCTTCCTGGATCGCTGCAGCACCCACCAGGAGGCGGTAGCGCCCACTTTGGGAATCACTGCTCTAGATGATGACAGTGATGAAGAATGAGATTCACTATCTCCCTTATCTATTAAAACCAGGCTTTATGGGGAGGAAACTTCCTATTCCTTGGAGTTCCTAAGAAAAAAAGGAAATATATACAAAAGTCAAAGAACTGACTGGAGTCTCATATTTAAAGCCAATTAAAAAAAAAAAAAGAATCCTTCCACAAAGAGCTATTCTCTTGACAGAAAAGCTCAAGACACAAAACCAAGAGAAGGGAATGACTCCAAAATACCTACAAGCAAAACTTCAAATAAAAATGCAGCTCAGACACAAGTGCAAACAGAATTTCTGGAAGAGATAAATTTTTAAAAATTGCTTAAAGAGAGGAAAAAAATTTAAAAAGAGATGAGAGCCATGGAATAAAGATATGGAAACATATCTTGGAATGAGATTCAAAAACCTTACCCAATAAAATAACTCCTTGAAAATTAGAATTGAGCTACTGGAAGCTAATGATTCATAAGGCATCAATAAATATTTTTTTAAAGTCAAAAGACAAAAAATAGAAGGTAAAAATAATTAGAAATATATGAAAAAACAAGGGACAGAAATAAGGAATAAGAGAGGCCAAAGACTAATAGAAGCCTCATTTCTTCAAATCCTGAACTCTTTCAGAAAAGAACTGAAAGGTGCTAGATGTCAAGAGCAGAAAGAACATCAGAAAGAACAAAATATATTCTATTTTAACAGAAAAAAGGGTTGTTTTTACTGTGAGTGACTTAGTTCTGACACAGTCTGATCATTAATTTATCAAAACTAAGATCAAATTTAGGAAAAATTAAAACAAACCAACCCTGAACTTATCCTAACCCCAACTTTAACTCTGAATTAAAACAAGTAGACAATGAAAACAAAAAACAACAAGAAATGGACAACCAAATGACATAGACATTGACCATAAGAACTTTATCCAGAAGTTTAACAAATATAAATTAATTGTCAACCTATGTGCCTAATCTTCTGTCACTACAAAATCCAATGACAATGAGAAGGTCATTGTCATTGAGGGCATGAGTCAGGAATAAGCAAATATTCAGAGTATTCAACAATTGACCATATTTTTACCATTTCACAATGAACCGAATGACATAAACAACATAAGACCTCACCGAGCCTGTGGTTTGTTGATTATGAAAAAGTATTTGATTCAGTAGAACTTTTTACAGCAATGTGTCACCTGTTCATACATATTTATCCAAGGTTTCTTGTAAGAAAAACAAGGGAAATAATCCTGTTCAATGGTCTTATCATAAACAGGCAAGCCATGAAACCCGAGGATTTATGCTAACCAAAATATTTTGTCATAGGAATATAGGAAAGCCAAATTAAATAGAGATTCCCTGTGGATGGTGGGATCCTGCAATTCTTTCTATTTGTGAATGACATTGTGATGATTGAGTCAAGTCCTAAAATACTATAGATACTTCCCTGGAAGAGAGATCTCTAATCCCTCAAAGGAACAATCCTGGATATGGACAGTATCTAATGTCCAGATGACAACATGCATTTGGAAGGATGCAACCTTCATTAGTACTTATGGCAGGGGCAGAGGGCACATTTGGACAAGTCAGGTGGGAAGGGAAAGGGGGCTGGATTGCTTTAGGGAAATAGCAAAGCTCCATTTCTAACCCCCAAATTCCCATGAAAGTAAAGACCTATCTTTTGTAATGCCAACATTTCATCTGTGTTGATCTATGGCAATAATTGTGAGACATGGAATAATTAATAATAATAACTAACATTTATATAGCATCCACTATGTGCTAGACATTGTGCTAAGGGCTTTATAGCTATCTCATCTGATCCTTGTAACAACCCTGGATTATAGGCATTGTTATTTATTATATTCATTTTATAGATGAAGAAATTGAGGCAAACAGAGGTGAGTGACTTGTCCAGAGTCACACAGCTAGTACATGTCTGACTGGAGTCTTCTGACTCCAAGCCCGGCTATGCCACATAGCTACTCTTATTGTGCTGGAATACAGTCTTTATCTAAAAAAATTAAAGAATTAGTATTACATAGAGTGCAATGGAGAAGCACACGATGGGTGTGGGAACCCTGAGACATAGAACCAATGAGGAACTCAGAAGGAAAGGATTAAAGGTGACAACAAAAAAAGTTTGTGATGGGCAGAGAAGATGGGCTGTCACATGTAGGAAGGAGGGATGACAGGCGGTCAGCTGGGGATTCATGGCTATCCACATGATGTAGGAGAAATTGAAGAAGGTGTCCACCATATTGGGTGAATCCTGGGACTGACTCAAAACGGGCTATGAGCTGCATCACTGGAGGGCTCCTCGGAACTGATGAATCACAGTCCAGTGGAGTATTCAGACCTACCGCATCTGTGTAAGTATTGATAAGCATTGTATATACATGGATGGATATTTCTTCTTGCTGCTTGATTTGGGAAAGATGACTTTATGTTCTCTTGAGATTCTGTTCACTTCCCTTCTATGCATCTGTCTTCTAGTCTTAACTATGAGATCTATGTGGGATCTAGCATAAGACGTTAGAGTTAAATTCCTGATGAAAAAGTTGTCTGACTTGGCTATAATTCTGATGAGCAAAGTGTCTGGGTAATAATTGCTTAATACGTTCAGCACACCTTTGCTGCTAGGTGGGGAAATGGATAGAGTGCTGGGCTCCCAATCAGAAAGATCCAAGTTCAAGTCCAGCCTCAGACACTAACTGGCTGTGCGGCTGAGCCAGTCACTTAACCTCCTTATTATTTTATAGGGTTGTTGTGAGGATTAAATGAGATGTCTGTAGAGTGCTTTGCAAACCTTGAAACACTACATAAGCTATTTATTAATTTATACTCCTATATTCAAAGGGAGAACTATGAGTATGAGTTATTGGTTAAAATGTGCAGCACACTATTAGTCCAGGTCAAAAGAGCCAGTTTCACTACTCCTACGATATGTAAAAGGACATCCAAGAGGAGTCCCGTTAGCATCAAGTTCTATTGTGTTTTTTTTTTTTTAACCCCTCATCTGTCTTAGAATCCATACCAAGTGAGAGCTAAGTAATTGGGGTTAAGTGACTTGGTCAGGGTCACACAATTTAGGAAGTGTCTGAGGTCACATTTGAACCCAAGTCTCCAGATTGCAAGCCTGGTATCCTATTCCTTGTGCTACTTAGTCCTTCTGTAGTCTCTTGATCTCACACTCATTTTAATTCATCACCTGTATATTTCTTCTCTAATCCACTCCCTTTGCAAAGCTTTTTAGTTTATTTTACTGATTGTCGATGCCATGTTTTTAACCCAGTTTTTCTTAAGTACTTGGAAAACTTACTCTGATTAGAATGAGGATGTAATTTTCTTCTGATTCCAGTAGTTTGTGAAAAAGAAACACATGGATGGCAAATTCCATTATGCTAGTTTACATAGTTTCTCCAATAAAAGGTGAGGCTAATGTCTACAAGTGATTCCTAAAGTGGGTGCCACCGCCCCCTGGTGGGTGCTGCAGCGATCCAGGGGAGTGGTGATGGCCACGGGTGCATTTATCTTTCCTATTAATTGCTACTAAATTAAAAAAAATAATTTCTAGGGGGCTAATATTTTTTCTGGAAAGGGGGCAGCAGGCAAAAAAAGTTTGGGAACCACTGGTCTAGAATAATCTGGACGCTAGTTCCAATCATCTCACCAAATGCCAACCCCTCCACTGTTACTTACATAAGACAATTTTTTTCTCTCTCCCTTTTGTAAGTGTAGATAAGCAAAACCAATATTGTCCTTTCCTGTCATTGTCATTGAATTTCAAGGTGCTCTATAATAATAAATGCATTAACTCCACTCTAGTAACATTTATTTGCAGCCTTTTTGGATTTGCCACAAGCTACTGCCCCCTCCTCCCAACATCAGGCATACATTCCCTTCTTGTTGTTTGGTCTTCATCTTCAGACTAATGATATCATGGAGAGATGTGATGACTTGCAAGAAATTTGATTTAAGCAAGGCAAAGTCGCAGTTGTCAGCCTTACTGTCTCTTCTAGCCATCTAAGTTCTGGGGCAAGACAAAAGTCAGGGCAACTGGCAATGGCTCAGGATGATGTGGAAGACCTTGATATCTTCAATGTCTGACCAAGCTCTAAATGCTCCATGCCCCTGATACAGCTGCCTTTCTGGCCACTGGAACAAACTGTTCCCATTTGCCCATTCTGCCATGGGAAGTCTTCACATATTTGGGGTAGACATCCTCCTAACTCACCAATAGGTTTGAGGTCTGATGGTTTAGCACATCTGCCAATGTGGTTATACCAGCATATGCCTGCTGGGCATGCTACAGATTCTTGAAGCCAGAGCTGCATTCCCTCCTCACTGCCAGCCTAGATCCTTAACTTAGTTCAACCCAGGGGCCATCTTCTCTATTTTTATTACTCTTTCCTTTCTTAGTGTATGAATTAGAATCCTTTCCTCCCACCCAACTGAATGAAAGATCTTGTCAAGGACCCCCTTTTTTTTTTTTGCTCCTAGTACCTTGTATATATATTATTCCATTAAAAAAATATGAATGATTGTCAATTTACTAATTTTTTTAAATTCAGTCTCAAAAATTAAAAAAAAGTCCTCCAACATTTAATCTTCCATCTGTTATTCAAAGAGTACAATTATCACATAATTTTCCCTAATTGGAATGATTTTTAAAAATTTAAAGTTTTCCCGTTTGCAAACCTTTTTCCTAGGATTGACTAGTTTAACATTGACATGTTACGTTCTCTAGTAACAGCTGCACTTAGAATAAAAATCCTCAAAATTTCATAACCCTTAACATTTCAAAGAGCCATGGTTTTGTGTAATTCCTTCTACTTATACAGGTTACAACTTCTCCATATCTTAGAACACTATCTTTAAAAGCTGACATGGCCAAAAAGTTTCTCATCCTGGAGCCTCTCATTTCTGGAGGTTGGTCCAAGGACTGCTGCTGGACCCATAGTGGTGAAATCTCTCAAAGCTTGACTGGTATATTCCTCAAAGCCTCAGTCACCTCCATGTGATGAAGCATCAGAGGAATTTAGTTAGCTGATTATTAACTACTAGAAGATAAAAACTTCTGACATTAGCAAGAAATGTTGAAGCTGGAGGAAATTAGATCTATTACCATTCCTGCACATGTATGATAAGATTCTTTGAAAAGAAATGGACAGGGATAATTGACTGAAGGATTATTTTAGTTTCAATAAAACACTTACAAAGTTTTCTCAGTGTGCAAAGTACAGTGCAAGATACTAGGTGAAATAAGAGGTTTCCCTGATGGTATGGAACTTTCATTAGGATGCAGATACCAAAAACATTAAACCAAACTAGAAGTGAATGCTTAATAGCACAGTGGATTAGGGTACAGAAATGTGAGACATCAAGAATGCTATTATATCTTAATATTAATACAATAAAACTTATTAGCATTAAAAAAAGTCAAAGGGAGGAATCATTGTGTTGATTGATGAAAGCATATGGAATGCTACTAGTCTTAGAGGTGGCAGGGATTTTACAGATCTTCTATTTTGAACTCCTCATTTAAGTTTAACTTCTGTTCTTCACCAAAGAGAAGAGAGATGCACAAGCTACCTTACATAAATAATTTATTAGCACATGGAACACAGAAAGCATATTTTATTCAAAGCCTTACAATGGCTAATTACTTTTAACAAACAGCCTGCAACTTACTGATTCCACATTTCTTTAAAATATAATGTAATCTTAGTCACAGAAAAAAGTTCCACATGCTGAATCATCACATTTCATTTACAACCTGATAAAAAAAATGGGGTACTGGAGACTAGTTGACTGAACACCAAACAGCAATGCTGTAAAACCTTCTAAATTGAGAAATAAAACAACTGGAGGCGAATTCTGACCTCAGTCAATTTGATTTCATTGGAGGATTAATTTTTGTAGCTTAGGTACAATTTCCACGAGGACTTCAAAAAACAGAATTGTTTCATATTCCGCGGTAAAGTTAGGTCACTGTCTAACTATAGTAATACCTTTATGATTATTTGTCTAGAGCATGTCAGTTTTGAAAAAAAAAGAGCAGTAGATCTGATGGCAGAAACAACACAGCACCTGTTAATAGCAATTACATCGATTTCTCAAATGAAAAAAAAAAAAACAAAACAAAAATCCAGTGAATATTAAGTCTAATGTGAAGTTATAAATATGTAAAAATAGGAACATCAGCAACATGAATCTCAATTTCTTATGTAGACTTTCCAAAATACCACTCTACTGGTTTCTAACCCTAAAGGACATTGCCACAAAGAAATGTGATTTTCTTTCCTTTTTATATTTGTTAGGACAAGTGCATAAAGTTAAAATTCCTTGAGAATGTCTCTTACCAGACAATAACAAAACACCCATCTCTTTAAAGACATAAAGGCAAATTAAAAGATTAAGAGTGCAAACTTCCAGTGTTGGCACGTGATTTAAAAAAAAAATTCCTCAATAAGCCAAATATGTCCAGATAATGCATCTACTTAACTATTTGTAAACATTAAAATGGTATTTCTCCTGACTGAAAAATCTTAATTACTGGCATAACAAAGTGCAGTGAAAGATTAATTCTGTCTATAGGACAGAACCCATTAATTACAGTAAAGCAAAAAGCAAACTGCGGAAATTGTGGACTGTGGGAAAGGTTACCACTGGGTAATCTGAAGCATGTAAATCGCCTTGAGCACATCAAATAGAAAGGCACTATATAAGTTGATTATTTGAAATAATCATTTACAAACCAACAACCTGTCTGAGCATTTATTTTTAAAAACGGAATTTGAAAATATCAACTTATAATCAAAAATTTCCCTTTTAAATCATCTAGGTGAAATTTGCATTTTCTTACTGGAAATCTGCTGATACCCTGGACTATTGAATTGCTTTCGAGTTTTAAATGAAATATCCATACAGCATTCTCAATCTATAAAGTGTGGGTGTGGGGAAATTAAGAATGTTACAAGTTCCCATTTGGAGAGTGGATTTTGCATAGTGACAAAATTCTGTGATTTGCTTCGAAGGAATGACTTCTAAATGGTGCTCCTTTTCCATTAAAATTAATGGAATTAGTAGTATTTGTCAGTGATTCTTTATGATGCAGGTCTGTACAAGTCAAGGGTTTAAAATTGTCCACTTTAACCCAGCATTAGAGGACCAGATTGAAGAACAATGAAAAGAGAATTTAAGGCTGACCCTTCCATGCTCTTTGCATTGAGATTACTGAAAGCATGTGCCAGGAACCTCATTTATTCATACACACAGATATTTATAAAGGCACATTTTAAAGAGAACTCCTTGAAGACATAATTTTACTGAGATCAGAGTGAACTTCTTTCATTGATTTCTTCTCTCTTTTAAAAAACATTGTGTTGAAGGGTCTTTTTTTAAACATTGAGGATTTTTCATGTTTTAGAAAAATGATGAAAATACCAGTCAGTAACTGTATAATATTAGAGCTGGGAGGGACCTTAGAGATTTATCTTGTTCAACAATTCCACTTTACAGATGTGGAAACTGAGGCTCAGAGAAGTTAAGTGACTTGTCCTAAGTCACATAACTAGTTTGTGGCAAAGGCAGAGCTAGAACCCAGATCTCCTGACAAATCTTAGGCAAGTGATAAATAATGCATGGCATATGACACTTTATGACTTTAAATGAACATATATTTGGGTCAGAAAACTTTATATAAATAGCCTGAGAACACAGATGATTAAAAAGCTGAATGGGAACTTTTTGTGTTACATATATATGGACTATTAGTTTCAGTTTTTTGAAACATTAGTCTCTTAAAAGAATAGTGAATCAATATTATTTATTAATTTCTTGGGGAAAATGAAACTTTAAGTATTGGAATGATTCTTTTCTTACAACAGATCAAGAAAAGTAAAATAGCCATTAAAATTAATTTTAAAATGCACACATACATTCAGCTTTAACACAACAAAGATATAATCCAAATGGGGGAGAAAGCTATTTGATCCTAAAGTGTCAATATGGAATGATTTCATATAGATATCTGGAATTTATGTAAGGTGCAGATTTAAATCCTAAAATAAAAATATCCCTGATTATAATGGAAGTTCTGACATAATTTAACCTACAGAAATGCTACTTATCCCTGCTAGAGTTTCACAGTATCTGGCCTATTTGATGTTATTATTTGTTAAGTCACTGGCACAGGGTGCTGTTTCAGCAGTTGGTATTCCAAAGCCAGAATCTGTCATGCACCATCAAGTGTGACAAGAGAAACACGAAAAAAACTTTGTGACTGAAACTGATGTCTAAACTTTTCTGGAAAATAAAAGTTGTAAATGCTTAGCAGTGACTGATAGCTGGTATAAATATTGGCAGCCTTCTTTCCAAAGATAAATAAGTAAATCAAGAGATCTATGAGAAATATTCAAATATTTTGGCAATGCAGAAGATGTAAATGTCCATGAAAATCCATGAGACGCTTCCAAAAATACTCAGTTACTTGACAATCCAAACTTTACTCTTTTGCTTAAAGAAGAAAAATCAAAATTCAACACACATAGCCAGTGGCAGTCCCAAAAGTGGCTTCTTATAGAGTTATTTCAATGATTAATCTTTGTGGGGTTTTCTTTTGGGTTTTTCTTCATAAGACTCTCCATACTCATTAACTCTGCTCTTATCCACAGGATAAAGCCTGAAATGAGATAATTTAAACAGAATTATTCTTTTCCATATGGCATTTAAGTTATAATTATCATCATCTTGGAGAGCCAGCAGAAAGTTTTACTTGATTCATTTCCCTGTATCTTCTAACAAACTATGTAATCCATCTATTGTAAAGTGGTCCTAGTTAACCAGTTTCAAACACATTAAAAATGTGAAATTTTCAAGACTCTGATGTTAATAAATCCAGGAACCTGAAGAGACATGATTGCTTTTGTTTAAGTCTATTTTCTTTTTAATGAGCAAAGTTAAAGTTATTAATTTTGTACCAACAAACTCATAAACAAAAGAAAAAACCACTCCAAAATTATTTAAAGGAAGGTGAGGGGTGAAGAAAGGAAAAAGTTGGAAAAGAAGCCAAACATGGTCAGGAGAGAGGAAACTGTTTTCAGTCTAAATTTTGCATTCACTTTTCAGTAGCTGGAGGAAAAAAAAAACAAAAAATTCCATAACTTTTGTTAATGGAGACTCATCAACCATTAGAAATTGAATGCAAACAACAGATTCAAACATGACAATCAGTAGGAGAATCAAACCCAGTCCCTACTTCCCATTAACAATGCAGAGCAAAGAAAGTTCAGCCTCCTTATAAAACCTCTTTTCTCTCTTCTGAAGTCTCCTGTATCAACCTCTTCCCATCACCTCAATTCATCCTTTACTGAGAAAAGAGACTATTTTTGCTGGAGCTCCCTCTTTTTCCCTTTTCTCCATCTCAAAATTCTTAAGACATCCCTACCCCATTCCCATTTCTCTTATAATCCAAATTGTAAGGAAGAGATGATGTTTTTTGCTTCCATTTCAAGTCTTCTCTCTCTCTTCTCTACCCTTTGCAAGCTGGCTTCTGACCATATCACTCTACTGAAACTGAAGGAATGGAATTCACACATTCTCTTTCTCACAACCCATGTCTTTTCTTCTAGTCACACTGGTTTACAACCTGCATGATCAGCGAGGTCCCTCACAACTGTCGAATTTTGGATTCTGTGCCTTTGTCTCCCATATCTGCACTGCGCTGTCTCCTCAACGCTGCCTCTTGGAAACCTTAGCTCAAGAATCATCTTTGACAAAAAGCCTTTTCTGATCTCTCCAATGCGTTAATATCCCACTCTAAATTGCCTTGTATTTATTTTGTAAATATTTATATATGTACATTTCCCCCCTAAATGAATGTAAGCTCCTGGAAGGCAGACATATATTTTTGTATTCCCAATAACTGGCAAATGATAGATGCTCAATAAGTGTTTGCTCTAATTGATTATAGTATTAGGAATATATAGCCTCCTAGTTAGCTGTAAAAGATTCTCTTAGACTGCCTCACTGAAGTTATACTAAAGGAAGCAAGGAGTGTAAATTGGTGACTTTTAAATCTTTTGGTTTTTATAATCAGTCCTATCATGTAGACAGAAATAATCCTAGAATGAAGGGCATTCTATAATGCTATAAAAACATAATTCACTTTTATTACCACACCTTCATTTAAAAATATTCAAAACCCTTTTTTCTCTAATTCTGTGCTACTGAGACAACCTTCTAATTTGTGGTTTGGTCTTTTGAGTGGACCTCCAGGAGGCAGTGCCCTATACAAATTATTCCCATTATGAGGTGATAATTTAAGATTCTAATTTCTACTAGTTTTGTGGTTTTTTTTTTTATTAGCTTGCCTAATTAGTATATAGATGGTTTACCTAGAATGGGATCCTAAGTGAACCAATGAAATCAAATCTCTAAACTTGCAGTACTGAAACTAGCACCTGAGCTAGTGGTACCTTTCACAAAGGTACGAAAATCTCATGAGTCCTAATGTGCGCAGAGTCTCTACCACAGCTTTTTTTTTTTTTTAAATAACCCTTACCTTCTTTCTTGGAGTCAATACTGTGTATTGGCTCCAAGGCAGAAGAGTGGTAAAGCTAGGCAATGGGGGTCAAGTGACTTGCCCAGGGTCACATGGCTGAGAAGTGTCTGAGGCCAGATTTGAACCTAGGACCTCCTGTCTCTAAGTCTGACTCTCAATCCACTGAGCTACCCAGCTGCCCTCTACCAGTTTTAATGGAAACTTTCTGCTATATAAAGATAGGTGGGAGCAACATTTCTAAATTAGGAAGAATTATTTTTGAGTCAAATTACCAGTGCTTAGGAAACAAACGAATGTAACTATGTATGGAACCACTGCATGCGAATGCTCATTTTTAAAGTGTACAGTGTACGTATGCTCAAGGTCTCACATAGAAACATACAACAGCACATTAAAAGCACAGGATGAAAACATGGAAGTAAATGGGGAAAAACTCACCATCTTTGGTAAAGGTAAACAAGAAATACCACATCATCCCTAAAACATGCCAGCCTATGTGATGTTGGCATAGTGATGATAAAAGCAAAGATATCATCGATGAATGTATTAAAAGCCTGCAAAAGTAAGAGAAATATATGTTAAATATTTGGTATATCCATTTTGGTAATTTGAGTGAATAAGCCTGAATAATAACTAAGTTGAATATTAAGATGCTGGAGTAGAAATAGAAATACTTCACATAGCAGAAAATGAGCACTGACAACTGTATCTTCTTCCCTTTATATGATTACCTGTCATCTTCTAGTGTATGATATTCTCACTTGTTTTAGTTTGAGAGTAAAAATGATTTTATCACACTAAAAAATTAATCAAAGGCAAGAACACAAAACTCTTTTATCTCTAAAAGTTAAGAAGGAAAAATGTGCCCCAAAGTCTAAAATATTAATAAAGTTCAGCTCAAGTTTTTTTCAACTAAATTCTAAAAGGTATCTCTACCTTTGGCGTACCAGCAGCAATTTCCTAGTTAATTTAGTTCTTACATCATGCAAAAAACCTAAGCCTAACAATACTGGATGTTTCCCTCGTTCTGTTAGACTACATTCCAAAGTGACCAACCAGCAAACTGGTATGACATGCTCTTGTTTTCTATAACCAAATCTACTTAACCCAAAAGAAGGCTGAAGCAATCTGAATCAGTTTGCAGGGGGTGTGCAAAAGCTAGTTTAAGGTTTTTGACAGACAGCAAAATAGTTGTAATCTTATTAATAAGCTCCCAGAAAAATCCAATGAGCTGACAATGAAATACACATTTGGAAATCCCAAAGTAGACAGGTGCTAAGTTGCTTCATTGTTCCTCTCAGATAACTTTCTAGGCCTCAAGATTCAAATTTCTGTATCTTGACAAATTTCTGTCAAAGTACAGAAAACACTGTCCCAACTCAAAGAAATGTTAACCTATCAGCATACAGTTTACTTTGCTAGCTTTTCTAAGAGAAGAAATCACTCTCCAGAACACAAGGAACTACTGTGCTCACCAATGAACAGAATGAATGAAAACAGATCTGGGTAATATTGTGTATTCTTATAAAAACAGGTCATTAACAGGACTTAAATCCCAAAGAATGATGTTATGCTACAATCAAATAAATGACCCTCCCCCCCAACAAAAAACTTAAAAGTACTTCTTATTCTAAAGCTGGGCAGGGTTATGCTTTATTTATTTTTTTAACCCTTGTACTTGGGTGTATTGTCTCATAGGTGGAAGAGTGGTAAGGGTGAGCAATGGGGGTCAAGTGACTTGCCCAGGGTCACACAGCTGGAAAGTGTCTGAGGCCAGATTTGAACCTAGGACGTCCTGTCTCTAGGCCTGACTCAATCCTACCCAGCCACCCAGCTGCCCCCCAGGGTTATACTTTAAATAAAAACTCAATCTTACTATCTCTTTTTAATAGTAAAATCTTTCTTGATTTCACATAATGGTAGTCAACTTTCAGAATTATGCTTGGCACTTAGAAGTATAATCTGTTTGGGAATATGACTTGTTTATTTGGATTTCTGATTTGTGTGTTTTATTTATTTATTTTTTTTAATTTGAAAAACCCTTACCTTCCATCTTGGACTCAATACCTTGTATTGGTTCCAAGGCAGAAGAGTGGTAAGGGTAGGCAATGGAGATGAAGTGACTTGCCCAGGGTCACACAGCTGGGAAGTGTCTGAGGCCAGATTTGAACCTAGGACCTCCCATCTCTAGGCCTGGCTCTCAATCCACTGAGCTACTCAGCTGCCCCTGACTTGTGTGTTTTAAAGAAAAAAAAGACTTTAAAAATACTTTCCTAAAAGAAATTGGGAATGTACTTAACATTTAGAAGAATTTATAAGATGTCAATATTGTAAAATTATTTTTGGTTTAAAAACTTTTCGTGTGTATTTGGTATTAAAGGCTAATGCTCTACAAACCACCAGAATTGGAGGATGATTTATAAGTTATTGTAGCGAATTTCTTAAAAAAGAAAATTGTATTTAAAAATCTAGTTATATATCAAGATGATCATCTGGTTTTGGAATATCCTTGAGAATTACACACACACACACTACTTAAATCTTGCTTAATATCAAAAGACAGACAGTCATAGCTAATATACTAGCATGATACACTAACTTTTAGAAATAAAAAGTTTTCACCCTCTCTCCCTTTTTTTGCAAATATGGGTGACTTTGGGTAAAGAACACTGCCTTATATTATGTCTTCACTTAATTTTAATAAGCTTTCTTTTTTATTCTATAAGTGTAATATTTTAAATTATGAGGCTGCTTGTAGCTCAATAATTTTATTATATCAAAAGTAGTAGTAGTAGTAGTAGTAGTAGTAGTAGTAGTAGTAGTAGTAGTAGTAGTAGTAGTAAAGAGAGGAAAAAGTAAGAGAGAGGTAGAGAGGTACTTAACCTTTCTAAGCTGCAGACGCCACGGTGGACCTATAGCTACAACCCAGCAAGGGTCCACTCTGTTCCTCTATGCACATGCCAAAAGACCAAGACAAGCTCCTGGTCTGAACTTATAAGCTATTTTCTCCACCCACTAACTCTTACACATCACATATCAGGAACCAACCATAGTTTCTTAATTTGCTTGGGCCACCCAGATGGAAGTGCCTGTGGAATCAGTTTCCTGTCTTATTGGTTTCTTGGTTCTTTAACTTCCTCTTCTGAGGCTTGTCTATACCTGAAGTTACTCAGTGGTATTTGACCTCTAGGTCACTGGGAGATGACATAAAAAAAGGTGAAACTGGAGAGAGAAATTTGCTTCTGACAATAAGACCTTCTATTTAAAGGGGAGAGGAAATAAGTTTGGAAATAAAGGGGATGTAGAAACAAAAACAATTAATACCTTAGAAAAGAAATAATGCCTTTACTTACTTTGTATGTAAATGCCTTCCAAGGTAAATGTGCAACAGATTTCATCTAGAATAAAAAGCCAGAGATTACTACTGGACGACATATGGAGAAAGGAGAATTGTGAAATGGGGGAGGTGGGGTGTGAGAACCAAGCAGAAAACAACCTGGAGATGACCTAAATAAAAACATGTTGGTGTCTTACCTTATAATTCACAAACAGCTGGGGCAACATAAAGAGAAAGCCAAAAGCATATACTCCTAAGGAGAAAATACAAACACTTGATGAAGTCTATGAAGTAGTCAACATTCCATGAGGGGTACAGTGGCACAGGGCAGAGAAAGCTAAGTTTGGCTTCAGGCATGACTGTGTGACACGAGCCAAATTTGGATCCTTAGGCTTTTAGTGTTCCAGTCAGCTTTCTAAGGCTGAACTGCAAAGTTTCTTACACCAATGAAATAAAAGGTGCCATGAAAAGAAATTACAGAAAAGATGTATTTCTTTAAATGA
Source organism: Gracilinanus agilis (assembly GCF_016433145.1). Classification (NCBI taxonomy): domain Eukaryota; kingdom Metazoa; phylum Chordata; class Mammalia; order Didelphimorphia; family Didelphidae; genus Gracilinanus; species Gracilinanus agilis. Next base: position 426,127,824 of record NC_058130.1, read on the forward strand.
AAGATAATATACTTGTCTGTAGTATCTATTGGATATTTATTACCAGTGTAATACTGCAGAAGGTTTACAACTTATATTTCTGGCTTAAAAAAGCGTGCTGACTAGTAGATTTCAGCAAGGTAAAAATAACTTTCTGGAAAGTAATTTTTTACAATAAAAAAAACTTGTATAAGGTAATTGTGATTATGTATATGAGCTATAATTTTATGTAATTATAAATTTTAATGGATTTTTCTCCTAAAGCAGTCAGGAAAAAAAAAAGATCTAAAACTAAATATTTAAACCTTTACCTATACTTATATGTATCTGATTATTTTGCAAAATTACTATTCTAGTAACACCCTGTATGATACATCTCCTCAAGCATCTTATTTATGTAAAGAGTAATTTGATATAATGAAACAAGCTCCAGCAAAGAAATCTGATAATAAAGAGCTATTCTACTTCTCTTTTAGATAGTTTTTTTAGATAGGATTTTCTGTAACTTTCTATAACTCTTAGTTACTGAGAAGCTATCTCAGAATAGACAGTTGTAGACAAAATATAGGGAGATTATATCCTCCCTCTCTGGCAAATTCTTCCTTTTGAAAGCTCAGAAAGGAGTACCTAGATATAAAAGGTTTTTTGTTTAGGAAGAAAGGTTAAGAGAAACTTTAATGAATTAAGATAAAACCCTGGGAGGACCTTACAAAAACAAAGTTAGATACTTATGTTTGGTCTATTTGAAATTTATACATTGGATGAAAATGAGGGAAAGGATTAGGAATAAATGTTAAGTGACAATGAAGAAAGATATTTAATTATACTCCAAAGATCCACCCCCCGCCCCCTTTTTAAACCTTTTTTTCCTTCTGCTTGGTATCACTTCTAATATAGAAGAGCAGGAAGGGCTAGGCAATCAGAGTTAAGAGACTTGTCCAAGATTACATAGGGAAGTGTCTGAGATCAAATTTGAACCCAGGCCCTCCTGCCTCCAGGCTTGTTGTGTTATCTAGTGGGCCCAAGGTTTCTTCTTTTCCAAGTCTGTCATAAAACATTTTCTTTAAATATGACGCTCACAGTTTGCTTTTATAAGCTCTCTCTCTCTCTCTCTCTCTCTCTATATATATATATATTTGATATACATAGGAAAGAGAACAGTATCACAAATCTGTGGGGTCTTCATTACGGTCAGTTTTAGGAAAGGCTTATGTCCTTGGAATTGGACCGACTACCCATGAAACACTGTCTCCTGGAAACTGCTTACTCACTTCTGGCTGTACCTCCATCTAGTGGCTGTAGGGATAATTCTAAAAGAGTTGGGTACTTTTGGGAATTGAATTTATAAAATTAAAATTAAGAAGTGACAGATTTTGCATGTCTGATTATCAAAAATCTAGGGAAACAAAAATAAGGTCACTCAATAAAGAACATAAAATATAAATGTTGAAAGACTCACCATTGACAAAGCTGTTGATTAACCAAGAATACCAGCTAAAAAAAAAAAAAGAAAAATTAGTATTATTTAATTTTGTATTTATCATTTTAATATTCTTTTTAAATTCAGGGAATGGAACCATAAATAATGTAGCAGAGGTATCCTTGTTAGTAGAGGCTATGATATATGAAGATGACTGGGAATAAATCCAATATGCAATAAAAACTCTAGGAAGCAGGACAAACATTGGTTAGATAACACAATGAACTTCATGGGGAAAAAAATCTATTCTGTAAAAAACCTCAAGAACCAAGGGTTAACTTTTTTTACTGGAGTGTCAATGTGGTGCTATAACCTAGTTTACTGATGAAAACATAACCACCTTCCCTCCTAATCTTTACATTTTCTAGTGGTTTGTGTTGCCAATACTAATTGGGCAAGGAATGAAAATGGTTTTTCTTCTCAATATTTATTCAAATTTCTGATTTCATCTGGTTCCCCCTTCACCCAATGGTCACCCACTCACACTAATGAAGCAGCAAGGTGGCACAGTGGATAGTGTTGGGCATGGAGTCAGGAAGACCTGTGTTCAAATCCAACCTCAGATACTTTTAAGATGCATGACCTGGGACAAATGATTTCATTGTGCCTCAGTTTTTTCCTCTGTAAAATGGAGTTAAATAATAATATCTACTTTCCAGAATTGTTGTAAGGACAAAATAAGATATTTCCAAAGTGCTTTCCCTGGCCCCATCCCTTGAAGGCAAGGGGTGGGGCACAGGGTCCCTAGAAAGTTCCAAAAGGTTTGCCATCACTGCCCTAGACCTTAACTACTAGTTTTCAGGATTACTTAATAAAATCCTCCTCAAGACAACTATCTGTTGGTTTTATTATCCAGATTAGTCACCTAGAATTAATTATCTTGGCTCCTTCTGTTCTTGCTCTTACCATGAACATCCCCATCAGAAAATGTGTAAGGAACTAATAAAAAAATGTCTAAAATCAAGCAATTTCACTACCTATGAAATAGCACTGGTTAAAAAGTATGATGGGAGAAAGATAGTAAATTAACTAAAATGAAATGTTTGAATTATTTTCACACCACGAGTAGTTCTGCCAATCGTGCTCATCCTTGCTTGCTCCTGATTACATCACATATTTGGTTAGTAGCAATTCTATTTACCATAGTGATGTTATAACATATCTCAGAATATGATTTTAACAAAGTCACAGTTTACACTTAATCATTTACACTCTCCACCGATTTACCTACAGAATTCAAATAGAATTCAAAGGACGATATTTCAAATTAATTTGAAATTCTTAAAATTAACACCCCTAAAAATCATATGGTAATTCTTTGTGTGTGTGTTACATACATTAACATCCTTCACTTGAGCTCTTGCACAGGGATAGATAAGACAATCTCTTAGAACTCTTTATTTACTATGAAGAAAAACTAGCTCTGTTGTTAAGATTAAAGATTTTTCTCATCTGTAAAATGAAGAGTTATGACCAGATGGGAGCAGTTAGATCTAGAATCAGGAAAACCTGATTTCAAATCCAGCCTTAGACACTTAAAAAGCTGTGCGATCCTGGGCAAGTCACCTAACCTGTTTGATTGAATACACTAGAGAAGGAAATGGCAAGTCATTCTAATATCTTTGCCAAGAAAACCCCATTCAGTCAATGGAGCCACAAAGAGTCAGACATGACTGACAACAAAAAGATCAGATCATCTCTAAGAGCTCTTCCAGTTCTAAAATTCTATGATTCAACCCAATAGTTTAGATAAAGTAACCTAAATTTAGTTATATGCATCAATGAATTATTTGTAGAGAGGACTACTTAATAGCAAGAACACTGTTTTACTATTACCTACACAGGGTAAAGTCATATAACTATGTCCAATTAATCTGTGGATATTCCCAAGTCAACTAGGAAGAAAAAATATTATTACTGATGAATGTATAGAGGTATTTTAAATTCATAGCTATCTCTATATATTGCTACTGGTAAAAAAGGTTAAGCCATCATACCACCTAGTCAGTGACTCAAAATGTATTTTCCACTGAATTTGTTATCAGTATTAAACATGATACTTTAAGGAATCTTACCTTTTATATTTGACATTTAGGAGTGAATAAGCTGCACCTCCAATACATAAAGGGTAAAGTAAATAAGACAAATATTTCATAGCCTGGAAAGGAACAAAAAAAACATTGGATTAACTGTCAGTGAAATGTTCAAAATATTTGAACAATTATGGGTAAGGAGGAAAGAGCCCAATCAATGGCAAATTAGTAATACAGAAAGATAGAATGAGGAAATATCTAGAATCACATTTACTAAAGAAAAAAGAGAATACATAATTTAGCTTTATCACTAGCTATAACTATTTATATTCCAGATTCAATTATTATAATTCCAGGTAAAACTGACATGAAAAGTGAGATTCATTATACACAAAGTAAAATATTTCTATTTGGCAAAAAGTGCTATTTATTACTCAAATTCATAATCATAGCTACTCAAACAGCAGCTGTTAAAAGATACAATAGTCCCACAAATATTGGGACCAGTTTTCTACAGATTACTCTGCCAATATGCTATAGTAATCATTATTTTCATTTCAGTGTTGAATTAGAAAAAATATAAACCTATGGTCTAGACCAATGATGACAAACCTTTTGGAGATCTTAGAGACTGAGTGCCCAGACTGCAACCTTCACACTGTATGTGAGCCTCCCCCTTACCGTAGACAGGGGGAGGAAGCACTCCCATTGGGCTGCTGGGCAGAGGGGAGGATCATGGGAGAAATGTCCTCAGGTGCACATAGAGAGGGGAAGAGGAGCAGCCTCTTCTGGCATGTGTGCCATAGACTTACCAACATGGGTCTAGACTGACTTGTAGTTATAATTTCAGCAAAAAAAGACTGGAATAGGTAAGAGAGGTTATGGAATCTCCCTCAGAGTTCAAGGCATTGGGAAAGTCTAGATAATCTACCAAAGTTCCAATCCAAAATGTAAATAATTTGTTATAGGAATAATTGTGTGGTGTCACTTTTTAAAATGGTCCTCATCTGTGATATATGTATACACATTTAAACAGAAAAATTTTCCAGAGTATACTGGGTAACATTTTAAACATGAATATTAAAATTAGATGTTTAAATTATTAGCATTATTTGCTAAATTATTCTTCCTTCCTAACCTTCTCCCTAAAAAAAGAAGCCTTTCAAATCAGTATCATATTGCTGATTCAATGCCTTGATGTGCACTAATACTCTCATTCAAGACAGTATCTTACCTGAGTATCATATTCCTCAGTTTTTCTTTCAGATTCATTATAAGCTCCAAACTATTTTAAATTAAAAAAAATATATAATTAGTTCATTTACAGTATGATTAAGCCTATTTAGTTATATATCTTAAGACTCAGTGATGTTTAATGGTAGGAAAACTCAATTCTTACAAAACTGTTACATATTAAATTTCATATTGTACATATTCATATCACTCACAGAGATTATCAAAAGACAACTAGAGAATAATTGTGAATCATAATTTCAGAGTTTATGGAATATCACTCTAGCCACTGTTCTAAAATTTGAGTACAATATATTATAACGTACACATATATATGTTAAAGTAGATGAGGCTTTTCTAAGTTAAAAGGTAAAGATAACATACAAATTATATTTTTCTATATGTTAAATTTAATCCTTAGGTGCAATAGTTCAATTTTAAGAATTATTTTTGCTAATTATATATACATCGACCATTGAAAATAGCAAAGTCTAGTAAATTATTACAACCAATAAAAAAAGCAAAACATTTGGTATATTACAAAATGAAAAAGTAATATTACTATATTCTAGTTTTCAAATGAAACTATAGTATTTTAAAATTAATGTTGAAATATTTTCTCAAAGTTCCAGGAAGTACAAATTCTAGATAGCTCAATATGAATAGAGGGTAAAGACGGTATTCTACTTCCTAGAAAACCCTCCAAGTCACAGATGGAACTATCAAGCTAGATTTGTCACTTCCCTTTTTTCTATAATCCTCTCTAGAGCTAGTGAAAATTGTGTGGGGAAGTATTTCTTTCTCTCTTTTTTCTGGTATGTTTCTGCTTTTCTTCTGACATCTTGCTGGCCTTTTAATGTGCAGGTATATACCAATCAACGCACACATGCTAAGTAGTTAAAATCTGCAGGTATGAGGGATGGCATTAAAACAGGATGCCATTACAACATGTGCTCTTAGTTTTTAGTATTTGACTTCTCCGCTTTCTTGGTTTTTAATGCTTAGTATTTCAAATCCATGTTATTATGCTAGATAAAATGCCAGTTTGATCATATAATTCTCTTGCTAAAAAAATTCTTCCAAAGATTCCTGCTGCCTAGACTTTAGATGAAATTCGAATTCGTTGCCTAGGTTTTTGCCTGATCTCTCCTTAACCATGTGAATCCTCAATTATGAACAAGTTGGTCTATACCTGCTGCTAAAACAAACTTTACATTTTCACTTCTGTCTTTGTGCACATTCTCTTCTTTGCTGTTCTTTCTTGAATTTAGTAACAGATGGAGTGAACATTGAATGAGCACTCTCCCACGTGGGGAGGGAGGTAAAAGACAAAGGGGACAAGAACTAGGTCCTTATGGAGCTTATAATCTAATAGGGAAAAAAAAAGAGATTAAATAGAAAAGAACTGGTATGCACAAATTATAGTATAAACTGCTATAAGAATGAGGGTGGGGCAGTGGAATTGCTCGTTGGCTATTGGAGGGGGGTGGGAGGAAGGGATGGAAAGAATATGAATCATGTAACCATGGAAAAATATTCTAAATTAATTAAATTAAGTTAATTTAAAAAAAAAAGAGGGGGCAGCTGGGTAGCTCAGTGGATTGAGAGTCAGGCCTAGAGAGACCGGAGGTCCTAGGTTCAAATCTGGCCTCAGACACTTCCCAGCTGTGTGACCCTGGGCAAGTCACTTGGACCCCCATTGCCTACCCTTACCACTCTTCCACCAAGGAACTAATACACAGAAGTTAAGGGTTTAAAAAAAAAAAAAAAGAATGAGAGTGTGGGAGCCTTCACCTTCTACCCTGCCACCTATTCATACCTATTTATCCTTTAAGTTCATATATCTATATCTATATCTATCTATCTAGAGAACAATTCCCATTTAGGGCAAATAATGAATCCTATGAAATGGTTGCATTAATTCACATTTACACTACATAGTTCTGTTGGGCTGGAACTAATTATATTTTACATAATTATAATTTGAATAGTGTGAATTCAAATATATGAAATCACTTTTAGGAATTCATCATTTGCACTAACTGGGACTGAATTATATAGCTTCATGAAGCTTTCTCTCTCTTTTCTAAACTATCAGTGGCTTGTCTGAACTACTCTTATAGCACTCATGTATATTAAATATTTAAGTTATTTGTGAACACAGCTTTCACCTCCTTTCTGCAAAATAAGGTCCTTGAGTATGGAAACTATTACTTTATTTAATACATTCTCCACAAACTATGGTACACCTGCACAAAGAGTAAGTTTCCAATATTTATTTATTAAGAAATAAACAAACCAGGGGGCAGCTGGGTGGCTCAGTGGATTGAGAGCCAGGCCTAGAGAAGAGAGGTCCTACATTTAAATCTGGCCTCAAGACACTTCTTAGCTGTGTGGCCTTGGGCAAGTCACTTCACCCCCATTGCCTAGCCCTTACCACTCTTCTGCCTTGGAGCCAATACATAATATTGACTCCAAGATGGAAGCTAAGGGTTTAAAAAAAAAAAAAAAGAAATAAACCAACCTCTCAAACCCCCCTTATTCCTCCTCCTTCATTAAAGGTCATGGAGAAGTAAAATAAATCAATACTCATTACCCAGTAAGAACTGAATAAATTATCACTTGCTCTACAGATGTAAATGGTTCATTTTCAAGGCTGTGTACACACACACACACACACACACACACACACACACACACACACACACACACACTCACACTCAATAATATAGATACAGCACATAAAAATGTTCTGCTGCATGTATTTCATCAAAATATTCAACTTTACCTGGAATATAGGTCTCAGGCCTTTCCACTGAACGGTCATTTTCAATGCCTTTTTCACTTTCCAGAGCTGAGGGAAAATGTCAATATTTAATTTCTGATACCAACAAGAACAAAAATAATACCAATATTAAGTAACATTTAAAGAAACAGATATCAACATATAGTCTTTATGGCATTTGGCACTGCTAAAAGGCAATACCCCACCCCACCTCACCTCAAGACTATCTTCCCTTGGTCTCCATGTGGTTATACTTTTCTGATTTCATTTCCTAAACTATTTACTCTTTTTTTTCTCACCTCCTAACTACAGCTATCTCTTCTCAAGCCTCTTCTTTTCTTTCTTTCTGTAGACACTCTCTTTAATAGCTCATTTTTTCTTATTACTTCAATAGTCTCCCTTCTTTGCTGATGATTCCTAAATATCTGTCTTAAGATTTAACCTCTCTTATATGCCAATTCCCTATTTCTGAATGGACCTGCTACTAACAATTCAAGTTTGACATCTCTATTTCTATTACCAGTTCAAACTGAGTTCTGGATTTGCCACTTATTCTGATCATAGCCTTTCTAAATCCATATATTTCTCCAAGTTCTCACTAAAAATTTATGTATTTAAAAGTAACAACTCAGATTTGTAGTACTTTAATGTTTATAAAGCACGGAGAGATACCCTAACTCTTCATCCTAGGAAAATTCATACTAGACTTTTATATAAGTTAGTGACCTTGGAGCTGTCTTTCACTCCTCTCTGTCATCCTTTCTATCAAATTAGATAAGAGGTCCTTTTATTTTTTTTATGCAACTTTCACTTAGATTCACCCCCTTACTCTCTATCCCCATTGCCTCTGTTCTCAAAAAGACCTTCCTCACCTCCAATTATTATAATTGTCTTCAAAATAGCCTAACTCTAGTCTGTTCCTTATAACTCTACCTATACTACTACTGGACTAATAACCTTGTCAAAACACTCCTTTTATAATACTGGTTCTTGCTAAATAATTTATGATGATTCCCTATGTGCCTATGGCATTAAAATTCTTACTCTTTAGCCAGACTCTCAAAGTCTTATTTCTCTTTCTTACTCCTAATTCAACTGTGTTTCCCCATTGCATTTCAACAAAATTTTTTATATCACATGTTGGGCTGCTCAGTTCATTGTCCAGACATGACAACTTGAGTTCTGTTTCCTGTTTATGAATAAGATTATATACATAGAGCTGGTTCTAGATCCTATTCTTTAATTTTCCAGTAATATTTGTTTTTCTTCTTTCAGAGATTTCATTTTGTAAGGGGCTTTATATTCAGATCAATATTATACTTCTTTTATATGAAGTCTAAATACAATGCTTGGTTAACAGGAGTCAACTATAAGTATATGTTGATTGGCTGGTAATTATATTTATATGCCCATAGACTACACAGAGATACTTCAGAAACCTCCAGATTAATTCAACAGTAAAAATTTCAAGACTACTATCTATTTTTCATCAAGGTGTTGGAAAAACTGTTACTATATACCCAATTTCTACATAATCATTCATGGCTGAAAAACAGTGTATTAAAAGTTTTATAAAGTTCACAAAAACATTTACTAAATGCTTTCATGCACACAATAAAAATAAATTAGAACAATTTAATCTCACAAATAAAATGATCTAGAAACTGTCCTCTAACAGCTGTTGAGAGAAACTCACTTCAATAACTGCTCCAATGCCTGCTGGGATCAGCACCAATAAACTTGTCTGCTCATCCAAAAGGAAAAGAAATATCACCACAGTACTGAAGCATCGCCAGAGCACTGTAGAAATAACCACACATTAATTTTCTATAAGAATGGTGAAGATTACAGAGTAATTTCATTGCTAAATCTCATATTTTGCATTTTTATTTCCAGGACCATGGATTGCTTATTTTATCCTTGAAATCAAATCACAACTCATTTTTAGGGAAGACTGAACCTTTCATATTTACACACTGATGATGGGAAGGGAAAGAAAGATAGGGGAAAAAATCTAGGAAAATTCAAGAGTGATTTATTTTCTCATAAAATTATTAGGAAAAATAGCATAGAAATTTAGCATATGTATAAAGCAAAATGTTTTAAAGTAAAATGCACTATGCCTATGAAAAGAGAACAAAGATGACTCATGCTAAAAATAACATATGCATATATGGTATTTTCATAGAAGTTTTTCTTTGCAATTTAGAAATAAATTTTGATTATTTTATTTCTTATTCAAGAGTATGTCAGGTATGATTTGGACCTGCCTTTTCTAACTCAAGAGTTCACAGCCTTCTCTACAATACTGCTGCAGAAATTAAAAGTAGTGAATAGAGGGCCAGGAATCAGTATAACCTAAGTTTGATTTCAACTCCTGAGAGACATAGACACACACTCAGTGCCCCAGGTAATTATTTAAGACTATCAATTAAAGATGAGTTGCTAATCTTCAAGTATTGAGAAAGTTTCCATACAATATGATGACTGGAAAGGTAAACGAGCACTATGTTCTAAAGATTCTATGATGTTAAATTTACATCCTTTCCCCAAATGTCACTTAATTAAAACTTCACGAGTTTCAGAAATAAGATTTAAAAGTTAAGACATAAACACAATTTTTTTAATGACAAAAGAAAATTATTTCTGTCTTTAGAAAGCAATGTAATTAGGGAAGTGATTTTCCAGTCTTTTGTAGATAATCAAACTAAGTTTTGAAAATAATGATCAAAATCTACAGTGACCCAACTGGATTGAAGAGCCATAGGTTTAGAATTGAAGGAATCTTAGATGTTATGCTTAGTCTAAATCTCTCATTTTACAGAAGAGGAAACTGGGTCCCAGAGAAGTAAAAAGAGACTTGCCCAATGTGATAGTTTTTCTGTGGTGAAATTTGAATCCAAGTCTTCCTGACTAAGAATCTAGCATCCTCTCCACAACAGCATATAGTGGAGCATTGCAGTTAATCCAAAATACTGGCAAATATTTTAGAATTTAATTGTTCTAAGCTTTTATGTAAATCTATTAAATATTACAAAGGGATAAATTTACAAAAATACTCTTTTTCAGTGTTTTCTAGGAAGCACAGATTGCATAATTTAACTCTACATTAATTATTAATTCAACATTTACTAAGGTGGATGTTGGGACTAGAAAGATCTAAGATGTTTAAAATCTAGTTATATTTTCATAAAATAAGCAGATCACTACTACTAGTAGTTTTTTGGGGGGGGGGGAAATCTCAAATAAAATTAAATTAGCAAGAGGACACAGAGCATCAGAAATTTTAAAATATAGCAGCCTCCTGCAATAATGCCCAAATTCTGTTTCAGGGACCCCATTAAACTATTTTCCTGGACCATCTAATCTTCTGTTCTCTGGGCTTTGCATCCACAAAGTAGCAGATGTGACAGAACATCCTGGAAAGCAAAATGACTAATATGGAAAAATGTTTTACATGATTGTACATGTAAAATCTACATCAAATTACTTACTGTCTCAGGGAGGAGTGGGAAGTGAGGGATAAAGGGTGCAAAGGAAGTAAAGAATATGGAATTTAAAAAAAGAATGTTAAAAAATAAAATAAAATAAATGGAAAAGGCTGATGGCTAGATCCAACACTATTTGGTGGCATTTTCCATCCTCTTGAGAAGATAGAGGAGGATAGGGTTGACCTGAAGATATCTGATATTTCCATGCAGGTAAAGGTCCTTCTAGTAAACTTCCTGTGGGGCCTGCCCCCTATACCTAGGCTACTCGCTCTTTCTTCCTCTCTGTATTCACATAACATTGATCGCACCCAGACTTTCTAGGCTTTGAGTAGCTCTTAAAGATTTTCCATGCCATTACTCTAGTACATCTTAACTTTAGTATCTCCCAGTTCCAAGATAAATGAAGTCCTTCCTAATGTGTAGTCCAAACTTCCTATCATTTGGAGAAGTCCTGAGACAAAAAGATCCAAGAACATCTTCCCTAGAACCTATACAATCTAGGCTTCCCCAATTCTAAAAGGTTATCTAGTACCCAGGATTCCCTTGGGCCCAGTTCTTCATAAATCTTATGGCAGATTGGTTTTGGAAGGACAGGCTAGAATGTCATTGTGGTCTGGATGAAATGTTGAATTTTATATTTGTTGTAAATGTTTGTTGAGTATGTTAAATTTTCTCTATCTATGCCCCCCTAGCCCTATATTCCCAGCCTGTACAGTCTATAGAAATTATATAAATTAATTTTTATGTATTAATAAGGTTCACTAGTTTTGGAAACATAAGTTTACACAGTAAAATTTTGAGGTAATCAACTGGGGATACCTGCTTTCTAGGCTAGAAATTCTCCTAAAGGGAAATTTATGTAGATCTTATAGAAGAAGAAAATATTGGCTTTGGTTGGGCAGTGATCTGATAGATGGAAATGATTTATATTCCTAGTGATCATAAAACTGGGAAGTAATTACATTGGCTGAAAAGGCTGTCATCTAAGGTCTCTCATAAGACACTTCCTAATTAACATTTTGCTCACCAACATGAACATATGAGAAATGGTGTCATTCTGTTCTTTGTTCAAGGTTGACAGATAATTTATCATTATTCTAAATGATATAGTAGGAAAGGGATGTTAAAAAACACATCCTACTACCATCCACCATCAATATAATGTATAATTACCTGCTTTAGTAGACATTCCAATCATATTCTTCTTTTTCTTCCAGAAGCTGATATCATTTTTAAAAGCCAGAAAGTCAAAAAGAAGCTGAAAATAGCAAGACATGATATAAACTTAAATTTAAAAATACATGTACAAGTTGAAATAAAATCTATTAACTAAGTCATATGGAGAAATTTAAAAAAATCAACAGCCATTTTAAGATTAAGTGCAAAATATAGCAGTAGACAGTAAATGCTTGGGTATTCACAGTTAGGAGAGTTCAATATAGGCGGCATTAATTAGGAAAGATTTTTTTGGAGATGGGATTTCAGCCAGGCCTTGAGGGATAGGAAAAAGATTAGGGTGTCAGAAAATATCAGAAATATTATAACAACAAAATCACGAGAGAAAACAATTGAAGAGCATAGCATGTCTAAGTGACACTGAGGAGATATATCTGTGTTGGAAAGTAACAAAATTGAAATGGTAAACAATAGCTAGAATGCAGTCAAACTGTAGATGTCTTTCAGTGTTAGAATAAAAGGGTTGAATTTTAATTGTAGAGGTAGAGATGAGGATGAGCATGATAAAAGAAGGGTTTCATAAATATTCCTTTGTTGGCAAAACAAAGAACAGTTTAGAAAGAGGAGAGAGTAGAGACAAGGAGAATTCAAGCAGGGATGTTGACATGGTAAAATGATTACATATGAAAACAGTGTGATGGAACAGAACATAAACTCTGGCTCTAGAGTCAAAGGACCTGGGCTAGAATCTCTTCTCTAATGGCTACTACTCCCTGTGTGACTTTGGGAAAATTCTTTTGACTTTTCTGGGGTCTAATTTTCCTCATCTGTTTTAGAGACTGAACTAGATGGCCTTTAAGGCCATTTCCAGCTCTAGATCTGTGATCTGTGATCCCAAAAGGATGGCAGGTTAAGTCATTTGATAAACATTTGAGGAATGGTATCAACAATACAGTTTTTAATTTAATATGCAAATTGGTTTGCTTTATGCTTTTCCTATGCTTTAGTTTTAGATCACAAAGTAATTTTCCTTAAACACCAGGCTGACAAAAAGAACTTTGATTGGTTACTGTGGACTCACAGTACAGGCCATCCCATAAGCCTGAAATGTATTCCTTTATCTCCACTGCAGAGTCTTTCTCTCTCTCTCTTTAAGACACAGCTAAGCATCACTTTTGCATTAAGCCTTTCCTGATTCCCACAACTGCTGGGAATCAAACTATTGGTTCTTAACTTTTTTGTGCATACATTTTTATTAACTTTATATTTATATTTATATTTATACTGTTTATGTATATACAACATAAAGTTTGTGTGTGCGTGAGGGAGGAGTGCGGGCTAGTAGATGTCTTCATCAGAAAGTAAGTTACCTCACAAAAGAAACTGCTTTGTTCTTTTTACCGGTACCCCAATGCCTAGCAACTAGTAGGTGCTTAATAAATACTTGTTGATAAACTGATTAGGTTGAAGCCAAAATCAGAGGGTTGGAAGTAATCTCTATTAGCTACACCATCTCTATTTATGGCCTCCTTTTCAAGCACTCCCAGGATTTTGGAGTTGGGTGGGACCTTAGATATTATATACTCCAACCACCACATTCCATAAATGAGGAATTGAGGTTGAGAGTCCAAATAACTTGACCAGCCTCACAAAGAAATGTCAATTACAATGCACACATCAATCTTCTGTCTGTAAATACTGAGTTAGAGGAATGAAATACATGGATATGGTGACTACATTCAAATCACCATTCATTATTTTGCTATCACATGCAAGAACACAGTACAGTTCCTTTCATGCTGCACTTAATATTGGTTTAAGTGTATGGTTAGGTACTTGGAATAATAAGGTGAAATGAGACAGTGTCACTTTAGGAGGCCATACATAATAGGATATAAGCCATGTGAGGACAGAAATAATTTCATTTTTATTTTTGTATCCCCAAGGCCATAACATAATGTTTGGCACATAGGCATTTAATAAATTCTTGGTGATTGCCTTATTATCCAATGTTTCTGTTATTGCTCAAAACATTTATGAATTTTTTTTTAAAATGCCTTCAGAGTCAATTTACATGTACAATAAAATCAGTCTTGCTATTTTCTAGACACAAAAAGGAGATCTGTCTGTGCTGGCTGGAACTAACAGGGACTGAACTATGAATGGAAGTCAAAGGAAACCTCACACAGAGAACATTAGGGTGCAGAACTCATTAACATTCACTGGTTTGTTACTATCTGTTGTAACTACCACAAGTAATAGAAGTAGTATAATTAGCTGCAGTTGAGTAAAATATGACACAAACGAATTATTTAAGTTGAGCAGTTCTAAGTCAAGGATTGCTACAGAAAAGATAATTGAATTTTGTTCTTATTAAAGCTCAGTAGTTCTGTGGACACTGGCATACAGGCCTTAGAAGGAAATGTTATAAAGGAAAAATTCTTAATTTAACACTCATATTTAAGTTCTATTACTGAAAAATTTATCATTCTTTATCAAATGACAGAACAAATAGCAAAGTATCAAGAATTCACTTACATGAAATGCTGCTACAAAGAAAGTCAAAGCTAAGAAATACAAGTTGGTATCTACAAAAATTCCTTTTACTTCATCTGCATCCTTTTCTGAGAATCCTGTAGAAAAACAACACAAAACCAGCATTATAAGTTTTTAGTTTATGATACTCCATAGATTTTATTAATCTATCAAAAATGGAAGTCCAATTGGGAATAGTTATAAATATTTGTTACAGTAGTTATAAGCAATAGTTACAAGCATTTTGGTTATTTTTACATTTCTTGTTTAAGAAAATAATAAGTTTACAAATAGTACACTTTCAAAGAGTTATTGTGGAGACAAATAATTGATTACAATGATTAAAATGAAATAATTTCTAATAAGTAGTTGAAAGAAGAAAAATAGTTGAATAATTTCTGCTGGAAAAAAAATAAGCTTCTGGATACACAAAAACCCTATATACCTAGTAGAGTCAACAAATAAATGATAATGCTCAATTATTAGCCAAATATTTTTTGAAAAATAATTTAAAATATTAGGAATTGCTTGCCAAAGACTAATACAATTAGGATTTTAGCTGTAGTACCATGGTCAGTAAAATTAAAAAAACAACAACATGGTAGTCTCAAAACATAAAATCATGATCACATATATCATAACATACCAAACTGCTGTAGGGAATATACTGCATCTTGCATGTGAATCCAAAAACGGAGCTTTCCTAATGATATCTTGTCATATGACACAGTCAGAGGTAGTTCAGTTGTTGAACGATTTATTACCTGCATGTGCCCCCCCAACAAATAAATCAAGATTCAAAAAAAATGTTGTATAAAGTGCTGAAGTTTTTTTAAGTAATCAAAACAATGTCTATTGATCATTTTGTTGGCATGGCAATTCTGGTCTTTATTCCATGTCTGGACTACTTTCCTTAACCCCCTACCTGACTGGAATGCTTTCTTTTCTTACCTTACCCAAATTGTACTCATTTTTCAAGGTACAGATTAAATCCCACCTCTTCCATGAAGCTCTACAATCATTGTACTATGAATTGGTCCTCTTGTCCTACCTCTGAATTTTCAAAAAACCTACTATTCATACTATATATTTATTTTCTGTCTTGTTAAATTATATATGTATGCTTGATCTTCTTGAATATAGTGAAAACTCCTTGAGAGTCTGACCAATGCCTTTATATCTTTCAAATGACTTAATATAGTGCTTTGCACAAATTAGTCATTTAATAAGTATTTTGATTAAATATAGAAACTGGTTATTAGGAATCATTACATTAATACCATCCTATGGAATAACATGATAATGAATAACTATTTTCAATTTGAAAACTTTTCATTCTATGTAGTTTGGATATTTTAAGTATTTGATATGGCAACTCTATTAAAAATGTCTTTAAATTTTTATAAATTATAATCATATCCAGGTGGACGTGGGCCATAATTCTGTTTATAATTATGTTCCAGTTCCTTATGGTTTATTTAATTCTCAAGGACATTTGGGGTTTGCATTTGTAGGATGAAGATTTGAAATCTGTTTTTAAAAGGCTTATTTTTCTAGGTATCTGGTAGATACTAAATTTTTGCAAGTTGTGGTGATATGTTGAAGATTTGACTATTTCAATGCAAAATACACATTAATCTAGGCTCGTTAAGATTAATCCTTCTGTAATTTTTGATGGCAATATGGTGCTGTGCAAGCTGGAACTGAGGATGTCATTGACAAAAAAGAAATATGAAGCTCCTGTCCAGAACTGATAAGATCAATTTCTAATTTTGGTTTATTTGTTTTAGTGGCCAGGACTACTTGCCTTTTCAACATGTAGAATATTGGTACTTTTAATTTGTTCCTGATATATTTGACATTCTTATACCAGGACACAAAGGAGCACCATTCTCTCTACCGTCCTCTTAGACAAAATGATTATTTCAATGGTTCCAATAGAGTCTAACTGCAATCCTATGCTGCTTGGTATATTTCAATATTTCATATATTTGTATTGGTTGGGGTGCAACATCAATCAGTGGTACTGCTAAAGCCCAACTGGTCAGTGTTTCAGGGTCCCAGAGTTTTTTCTTTATTATTATCCCATTCTCATCTTTTTTTTTTACGGGGTTCAAACAGAAGTTATCATTGGACAAGCTGTCATTCTGATGTTATTCTTTTATATTCAATATTATTACTATTATTATAAAGCCTAGAAAGAAATCACAATAATTATAGGTTATGGTTTCTATTCCTATTAAGCCTGTTTTTGCATTACTACATTAGTTTACTGGGCCCACACAAAGAAAGAATACCCCAAGACATCTCTTTGGATTATCTAATTTCTGTTATAGCCACAAGAAATTATGTTAACGCAGATATGTGTACAGATGCATATCTATACATTGGTATATGTATAACATGTTTTCTTCTTGCTCAGCATCAGTTGCTAAGCTGCCTCTTCTAGTATTCTAAATAATATCTACATAGTCTGAAAGGGTCAGCTAGCATGCTCCTTTTCTTAGAAAGAAAACCTTTGAATTACTAATTATGTCTTAAATAATAAAAGAATGAATCATTATTAAAATATTTAACATTGTAGTGCTTTACAAATTATCTTTAAAATAGTGAATTCTATAAGATAGTGAAATTCATTTTAGTGAAAGAGAAAATAAAATAGTGAATAAACTTACCATTAGATCTTTTACTCGGTTGCTAAGTTGATCAATAAATAGTATGGGCAAATAATGTACTGTTTTTCCTAATTGAACCCTGTGAGATAAAAAAAAATTTTTTTAAAGATTTTATTGTGAATTTGGGAATATTAATTTATCTAAGAAAAAATATAGCTTGACAATCTGACTCTATGCAATAAACTATTAAGTCATATTCTAGGGCATGACTATTCCTGCCTTTAGAAAATGAGTTTGGAGAACTCTTATTGGTCTAACTTGAAATATGTCTAAATTAACATAAATTCAGACACACTATCATACAACTTCTCAAGATAAATGCATTTTCTTAAACTTCCTGAGTCTGTTACAGCTAAATATAAAAAGCAATTCCATCTAGTGTCAGCTTTTATAACTACTCAGCTATTAAAAGGACAAAAGTGGGCAATCTTAAGACAGGAAAAGAGAAGATAATTTGCTAAATATTAAAAGTAGAAATAGTAGTCTCACTACAGTAATGATTTGAGAAAGCACAGAAAAAAAGAAACTCATACTCTAACAAATAATGCAAACATTCTTCTTCACAATAACTTCTTTGTCATATAGCAAACCTAAGCAAATGGAGTTTGTTTCCCTTTCCCTATCATAGTAACTATGCTAATAAGAGAAATATTCAAAAGGAATACAGTAGGAAGAAACCTGATAAAGATCTAGATAGCAGTCTTCAGAATGTTTAACAATAAGCTCAACCACTCAAGAATTGTAACCATTTTTCATTCTAGCTAGTAATTCAAAACACTTTTATCTAACTCATTCCCTCCAATGCCAGTTTAAACCAGCTTAAAGAATGCAAATTCACTTCAATTACTTGAAGCTATGAATTCCAAATAATTTTATGATCCCCAGCATTCTGAATTATTCTCATGTCAGTGGAAGTCTCTATTACTCTGGAGAATCTGGAGGTAAACACACTATTAATATTAATTTACTAACTGGAATCATCACTTACATCTTCATGTATCTATGAACATCAGCAGGGAGAGAGGACCCATCAAAGACAAAGTCATCCACCATCACATTGAGTGTTAACCTTGATCTCCAGTGAGAAACTGGCTCATCTAGGGCATTTGTTGGTTTCTTTTCTGCTTCAATTTGCTTGTAAATAAAAAGAACCATGTATTAATCAAAATCAATATGCACAACCAAGACTTTTTGGCCTTCCCGCCTTCATTCTTGTTGTCCCCTTTGCTATTCTTGCCTGTTGAAATCTCACCTATGCTGGTTCCAGTTTAACACTTGTACTAATGAATTTTTGCTTTTATCCCTATTATTGCTAACTGACATTCATAAAATGCATTATTATTATTTATAATAATATATTAACATGTTATTATATATTGATCTTAACAATTCTGTAAGATAGATGCTATTACTTGTCCCCATTTTCAAGGAGTTGAGAAAGGTTAAGTTATTTGTCCGGGGTCACACAGGTAAGTTACTAAGTGATGAGGCAGGACACAAATTGGCTCCCAGGATAGGACTCTGCTCTGCTACTCTACTTGGCAGCCTCCTTGTTCTCTGAGTGTAAGAATCTCTCCCTGAACAAGTGATTGGCAGATACTTAATAAATTTAATTGCTGAATTAATGGAAAATCATTATGTGAATGTCTATATTCTTATACACTGGCAAAAAGAAATAGCTGTATATGAGACTGTTAAATTTTGATAACAAGTTCATACTACCTGCCAATTGCTCAGTCTGAACATTCCATTCTAGCCCATTACCACCTAACTTGCCTTGGATCCTAATGTATTTTCTCTCATTTCCTGCTTCTCAGATGAAAAGGAAGTTGTAAGGATGTCATGCTTTGTGCACAGTTAACCTTTCTAGTTTTGAATTACTACAGGTTAGTCTTGACTGCTTTCAGAAAGGCCTCCGAGTCATTCTTCTTAAGTTCTCTGAGATGCATAAAAGACAGTGAAAGCACTGGTAGTTTATTGCTTTAACAAATCAGCAACTAAACAAAAAAGAAGATCCTTCCAAAACCAAATGTGGACATTATTTAGAAGGAAGAGGGTAGTTATTGACAATAAATCTTGATCAAATACAAACCAGAAAAGGAACTGGAAAAGAAATACTGAAGATAGTTTTAAGACTAAAAGAGAAAAGATTAAAAAAATGTAAAACAAAATGTAAATGCAAGACAGATATATTAGTTTCCTGTATTATTTTATTTACCTTCTAAAAGAAGGGACCTCAATGATTTTCATGTGAGAATCTTTGGAATCAGAGGCCAAAATTTTTCTTTGCTACTTCCTACCTGTGTGACTTTGGGGCTCAGTCTCCTAAACTGTAAAATGAGGGGACTGAATTATATCTTCCAAGATTTTCTCCAGCTCCAAATTTAGGATCCTATTATATCACCAAAGACATATATGGCCAGAAAGGAAGGTAGGCTAATCAAGACAGGAAGAGTTGAGCTGAGCAAGGTGAGCAAGAGTTCAAGTATGACACTGGCATCCATGAAAAATTAGGACATTGGTCATTAGATATATCCTTTATGGAGGGTTATGGGAGAAAAAGGACAAGAATTCTTTATGATGAAAAAGTTCACGGTTTTGCTTTCTACACTGGAAGAAAAAACTTCTATACTGATGAGATCACAGATCAAGTAAAATAGAAGTAACTGGTCAGTTTATTTTTCTTAATCGGTTCATCACCTGACTGACTTTATTTAGAACATTCTGTACAGGTCACTGATCTAAAATGCCCTAAGCAAGTGATTTTGTTCTAAAGCTCATCTTATTTTTTCTTTACTTTCATTCCTTTTTTTTTTTTGAGAAAAAATTTTTTAAACCCTTAACTTCTGTGAATTGGCTCCTAGGTGGAAGAGTGCTAAGGGTGGGCAATGGGGGTCAAGTGACTTGCCCAGGGTCACACAGCTGGGAAGTGTCTGAGGCCGGATTTGAACCTAGGACCTCCTGTCTCTAGGCCTGGCTCTCAATCCACTGAGCTACCCAGATGCCCCTCTTTCATTCCTTTTTAAGTCTATAGAAAATCTTAACAATTGCAGGGGGCAGCTGGGTAGCTCAGTGGATTGAGAACCAGGCCTAGAGATGGGAGGTCCTAGGTTCAAATTTGGCCTCAGACACTTCCCAGCTGTGTGACCCTGGGCAAGTCACTTGACCCCCATTGCCCACCCTTACCACTCTTCTGCCTTGGAGCCAATACATAGTATTGGCTCCAAGACAGAAGGTAAGGGTTTAAAAAAAATTGTATATAACATTAACAGCAAACAAAGGACCATACCCTTTTAGCTCTACTGTCCTATTAAATTGTAAAGTTATTAGCTGTGGGAGTAAGAATGAACCTCTTTTGAAAAGTACACAATTAATATTTCAAAATCATTTCTAACATGAAAAGTAGACTACAGAGGTTTCTTTAAAAATAATTTCATGAAATCTGGAGGTGCCATGGATTTGGAAAGTAGCTTGGGCAAACTATGTAAAAAGTTATTTCTCAAATTTTTTTGGTATTTCCTATCATCAAATATGTCATGAACCTTGCTAAATTTTTTTTAAAAAGGGGTTTATTTGCTTATGTAGTAGTTCAGTATGTGCAAAATGCTTTATATATAAAACCTCATTTGAACCCCTCAACAACTGAATGAAGTATTATCACTATCATCTTCTTTTTGTAGCTGAGAAAACCGAGACTCAGAGAGGCTAAAGGACTTGAGCAGTTCACACAGCTAGTAAGTGATTGACAAAGGCCTGAATTCTAGAAATTTCAAACTCTAAGTCTGGTGACTTATCTGCTACGTTATGCTATAATTTCATAACATATGACTAAATTAAAAACATTAACTTTATTTGCAAAATCACAGCATGATTTTTATAATTAAAATCTACATGATCCTTAAAAGACTTGCCACAACTCTAAACCACCAAGATTAATATAACAGAATAGATTTCATTCTGATTAGTAAACTAACTACTAAGCTTACCTGGGTAGCGGATTCTCCTGTGAGAAGATTGATTTCTTCTGGTTTGGGAACCATGTATGTAGTGAGAGGACTGACCATATGCACCTGCTTACCATCATGCCAAGGCAAGATCCCAGCATGATGAAGAAATATGTAAGCATACAATGTGCCATTATTTCTTGTTTTCTTTGGCACAGATACATTGACTGTCCTAAAATAAAAATATAGATAAAAATCACTAGCATAGTACGATTTAGTTTTCAATCATGGAGAATACTTAACTATGTCCATGAATAATAACAGCAGTTTCAAATCAACTAATTATAGTTTAGAATTACCTAAAAAGACATCTGCATATAACTTCACTAAAAGCAGTAGTTTCATAACTATTTTCATAACAATAACAACTTATATTTTTTACTTAAATTTTTTATTTCCCAATTATAATTCTATGATGTACTTACTGCACCTATAACTAACAACATTTTATAAAATGAAGTTATAAAAGTACTGATAAAGAACCACAAATATAGATCTGGGACATTGGAGGGCCATCTAGTCCAACCAGCTCACTGTAGAAATGAGGAAACGGATCTAAATAGGTTAAAGCAATCTGTCCAAGGTTATATAAGTGATGACAGAGGCTGGATTCAAATTCATACCTTGCCCCCAAGTTCATAGTTCTTTCCACTACATGGGAGGAAGTAATGTATGCATGATCACAGAGCTAATTAGATCTTCAAACTCTAAAATCAAGTAATTTAAGTAATTCAAATAGTAAGTGATGTTTCACAGAGGTCAAAATTTTAAAGGAATGAAAGTCTTAAGGAAACACAAACCTTAGTTTTAAAAGCATTTTCTAGATCTACTTTCTCTTCAATAGAAGTGGAAAACTTTTATGTACCAATATAATGCATTTGTAGCTTCACCTTTGTTTATAAGTGACAGCAGTTTATTAGAAACAAAAGAAAAATATTTATCTCTGTGGCAGGCCATTTTATCTTTGAA
The DNA here is from genome assembly GCF_016433145.1 of Gracilinanus agilis. Lineage (NCBI taxonomy): Eukaryota > Metazoa > Chordata > Mammalia > Didelphimorphia > Didelphidae > Gracilinanus > Gracilinanus agilis. The sequence goes on from NC_058130.1 coordinate 426,150,184, forward strand.
TCAGTCAAGTTTAAATTGGAGGCTGATTAAATCATTGTTCTCTAAAAGTTTTTTAAAGGAACTATACAATTTTGTTTTATTATTTCAATGCAGTGAACTGTTAAATTTCTACATGCATACATTTTTATGACTTTAAAAAAATCTAAACATTTTAATGACTTTCAACACTAAGCATTTTTTATCTCCAAATAATTTTTATTCTAGTGAGAGGCACAATGAAAAATACCTCATTACTACTATAAAAAAATTAAATCCTCAGTGTCTAGGACTTTGCTACAAGCTTCAAAGAAACAATGAATTATTAGTATTTGTCTCATAAATTGCTCAAATGCTACTCAGGAACTTTTTTGATAGAATCATTCTACAAGTAAAAAAACATGCACTTAACAATAGTACACTGAAAAAAAAATTTAGGGTTCTATCTTCAGAATTTGAGTTCTTGTGACAAAAGCAAACATTCCTGCAACTGACACTGTGTAAGATAGGATGAGTCGTAACCTTACAATGGTCCCCCTAACTCTGGAAGATTGTCAGTTGCTAATTTGAATGGGTAGGGGGAAGTTTTCTCACTTGGGGGTTCTTAACACCAAGAAATCAAAATTCCAAACTAAAAAAAAAAATTGATTAGAATTTTATCACAACACAAACGGTCACTTTCTCACCCTAGTTGCCAGTGATGTTTTCCATTTAAGGACTATGAATAAATAAGAATCCTAAAAGTATCTTTTGCCTTTAAAAATTTGACGACTTGAGATAGAATTAATTTAAAGAATAATTTAACTTCACATATATGGACTTTTATTTAGTCTACATATTCAACCTATTTTTTAAATTTCAAGAAGTTACTTTTACATAGCAAAAAAAAAAACTAAGCCAAAAAAATACAAAATATCACTATCTACATGCACTATAACAATATAAACATACTCACACATGTAAACACTGTCATTCATTTCTGCCAAATTAGTTATTTTCAGATCTAGAAACAATCTTTTATATGTTTTTTCACTACACTCTGATTATTGAACTTATAGGTTGGAATGTGGCTGATTCTAAAGTTCAATTCTAACTAGACATAATGCACTCTGGAATGTTGCTCCGATACTGACTTCAGAATTTAGGATTATTTTGTTTTTTAAACCTGATAAAATCAAGGTTTTGTTTATTTATAAGACAGAATAGAATGCTACATTTATGATCTTAGCTTTTAAACAATGTACTTCAATAAGAAAAACCATCAAAGTTTCATTTAAAAACTTATAACACTAATATCTTACCGTTCAAATTTAGTCTCAATATCGAAATCTTCCACATTCAAAACTAGATCTATATTATTCTCAGCACCAAGATTTGACCTTGTGGTGGTATACACACTCAGCTGGCAAGCAATGATAAAGGAAAATTAGTACATAAAGGAACCTTGTTAGAAAATGTACAAATTTCTACCAACAAAGTTCTACCATTTCAAACACAGTACTTGTACCTTTTATAATACTTTTACCAACTAAAGGGACTGGCAAAAAGTTTGAAGTTAAGACATTATAAACTATGTTATAAATACAAAGAGACAAAATGTACATAACACCTGGGGATAATCTGATAACATATTTGTATCTGCAAATTTACAAAAGCTACTAATAAAAAGTACTTGAGAATGGAGGAAAGTTTATCAAAGATCTTTGCCCTCCTATAGACACAGTAAATCTCATTTATTTGAAGAAATAAAGAACAAACTCCCAAAGTAGAAATTTCTCTTCTCAAACAAAGAAGGAGGTGTAGGAAGTTATTTTCAGATCTAGAAAGGAGCAGCTTTCAGATCATTCTCATAACTGGAGCCCTCACTTTGCCTGATCACAGAGAAATGACAAAACATACGTGAACTTAGGGGGAAGGGCAGTAGACATCCTCTAACTGGGAGGTCAGTTTCACATGAGTGCATGTATGGATGATACATAGGTATAGATACACATGATGTTTTATATGTGCACACAAGTTGTAGTGGCACACATGTGTAAACACACAGGTTGTGTGTTCATATGCAATAGTGCCAACGTGCTGTACCTGTTAAATATATACACACAACGTATACATGCTATGTTGATATAGTCACACAACACACCCATGTTCTTTCTGTTATGTTTGCATAATATCAATTAGATGTGATTGTGTGCAAACACATTACATGCACATGACAACTATAGTACACATGCAGGTTCTGTCTGCCCTGTGTGCACATACACATTATAGCTGTTACATACGATTATGGATATATACAAACACAAAATACATGTTCTATGTGCATATATGCAACGAATCCATAGTTTTCTGTTGTGTGCATACACATATATAATAACTGTTTTAAGTGCTTGTGTATTACCTACGCTATATATGTATATATGTATTACGTATATGTACACACATACATAACACAACACTCCCTGAAGAGCTAAGCATGGAGTATTACGTGCACACATTTGGGAGGGTCAGGGGAGGAGCACTCACCTGCAGCTTGGGCCTCCGAGCCAGGTAGGGTTGGATGCAGTTGCTGTCCCCGCCGCACGGCTTAGTGTAAACGATCCCGTACATCACCCAACAGGTGTGCACCACGTACACCACGAACACCCCGATGATGAGGCTGGTGAAGGAGCTCCTGCTGCTCCACATGTCGCCGGGGCTACCTCCAGGGGAGATGACACCCCGACACCCTGCACGTGGGCCTCGGGGCTAGCCTGGGGCTGCAGGGCGGGGGCGCGCGCCCTCCCGAGTCCCTCACGCGCACACGCACGGAGGGGGGCGGGGGGGGGGAGAATGGAGGGGCGTCCCCTCCCCCAGTTCCAAGGCGGCGCCTCCCCCGCCCCGGGCCTGAGAGGGAGCGACCGGGAGCTTGGACTACCTAGGCTGCTTTCGTTGTTGTCGCCGCCGCCGTTTGCGGCCAATCACTGAGACGGCTCCGGGCCCCGCCGTGGGGACACGTAAGGGGGCCGCGCCCGAGTAGGCTCCGTTGCACCTCTCATGTTCCCAGTTCGTCCGCGGCCAACGGCGGCATCGCTAACCTGTCACTGCGGGATTCGCCGAGCCGGACACTACAGAGCGCTTCCGGGGAGGGAGGGACCGCTTTTCCGGAAATGGCCCCACCCTTCCTTCCGCCCCTTGGCGCGGCTCTACTAGTCCCTGGGAAGTGTAGTCCTTGCCATCGCTCCACGATTCTACCCTGTAGTCCTTGAACTCCTAAGAACGTTTCTTTCATTTTCAGTCTCTTGGTGCCTTTTCTCTCAATACCTCAAGAGGTATTTATATTATATTATATTATATTATATTATATTATATTATATTATATTATATTATATTATATTATATTATATTATATTATATTATATTATATTATATTAATTTCAAGAGAGAAATAAAAAGTTGTCCCACTCTCTCTGAACAAGGACAGGCATTGATGCCAAATCTAAGGTCTTTAGAAAGGGTTTTGTTTGTTTTACTATAAATAGATATATATGTATGTTACACGCACTACACTCACAAGCGCACATTCCTATTTATCTTGTTAAATATCTCTGAATTACATTAAAAATGTTTAAATATTTCTTAAAACTTTGAGTTCCAAATCCTTTTCATTCCTTCTTGCCCTCCTGGACCTCTTGAGAAGTAAGCAATATGCTATGGATTTATATATATTGTTGAGTCATATCCAACTCTTCATGACACCATTTGGAGTTTTTTGCCAAAGATAACAGAAGTGGTTTGTCTTTTCCTCCTCTTATCCTTTTCCCTATCTGGAGGCAGATAGCACTTTTCATTAAGAAGCTTTTAGAATTGTCTTGAATCAATGTATTGAGCAAAATAACTATCTTCCATAATTGATCTTTATGATATTACTCCTACTGAGTGCTGTTTTGTTTCTGCTCACTTCACTTTGCACCTGGCTTCTCTGAAACCATCCTTTGGGTAATAGTTATTAACCTTTTTGGTATCCTGGACATTTCTAGTGAAGGCCTTGGTTCCATTTTCTGAATAATCTTTTTAAACTTAGTATTTGCCAGAAACCACTGAGAAAACTGGTTAGCAGTCTATAAGAAATGAAATTTTAGATCACACCCCAATACTTCCCCAAAAGAAGATGGGTTCCAAATGGAAATGTGACCCACCTATAAAAGGTAACATTACAAATTAGAGGAGCAAGAAAGAAATTACCTTTTAGGTCTGTAGAAAAGGGATGAATTCATGTCTGCACAAGCAATAGAAAGGATCACAAGTTAAAATAGACTATTAAAAACAATTAAAAAAAATTTAAACCCTTAACTTCCTCTTGGAACCAAGGCAGAAGAATGGTAAGGGCTAGGCAATGGTGGTTAAGTAACTTGCCCAGGGTCACACAGCTGAGAAGTGTCTGAGGTCATATTTGAACCTAGGACCTCCTGTCTCTAGGCCTGGCTCTCAATTCACTGAACTACCCAGCTGCCCCCTAAAATAGACTATATAGACTATTTTTTTTTAAACCCTTACCTTCCATCTTGGAGTCAATACTGTCTATTGGCTCCAAGGCAGAAGAGTGGTAAGGGTAGGCAATGGGGGTCAAGTGACTTGCCCAGAGTCACACAGCTGGGAAGTGTCTGAGGTCATATTTGAACCTAGGACCTCCCGTCTCTAGGCTTGACTCTCAATCCACTGAGCTCCCCAGCTGCCCCCTATATAGACTATTTAAAAGGATTTGCACAAACAAATGTAGTGGTTAAAATTAGAAGGAAATAAGTAACTGGGGGAAAATTTTCCAACAAGTTTCTTGGATAAAGTTCTTATATGCAAAATAATTAAGGAAATCATTTAAATTTATAAGAGTAAGAGCTATTTCACAACAGATAAAAGGTCAAAGGAAATGAACAGGAAGTTTTTAAAGGAAAATAACCAAGCTTTTGTTATAAAGAGTAAGGTAATCTGAGAACTCAGTTTGGGTGTGGGGAAGGATAAAAGGGGATATTAGATGATTATAAGGTGATTTGGAGGAGGAATGAAAGTAAGGGAAGGTATGTAGGAGATAAAGGAAATGGGGTATGTAGGAGAGGGCAGCTCAAACAGGTTTATTCCCAGAGGCTTGAGACAGAGAATACAGGGAGGAAACTAGGGCCAAGTAAGAAATGTTTAGGTTTTTGGCGGGAGGGTTTCTCTTGTTAGTTTCTAAAGTCTCTTGAGGGAGGAGTCAAGAGGGCCCCTCCCTGCCAGTCAAACTGATGGCTGGAGGAAGTCCTTGGGTAGGTACTTCCTGCCAAGATGGATGCCCCCAGTTCTCTCAAGAAATAAAAAGAAAATGATTCCTTCCCTCTTTAGCCCTTCCCTCAATTTTCGATACAATGATTCACCAGAGGCTTGAATAAGTAACAAGGGGATTTATTAATACCAGGGTCAGTCAGAAGGGAGAGGGGTTTAGGATTTCTAACTGCTGCTAGGGAGGGATGATGGTGGGGGATGGGTCGCGGAGAGGTTTAGACTGAGAGAGCCTGACTCTCCCAGTTGGGAGATTCGACAGCCTTTTAAGTAAAGTCTTTATTGAATCACTAAAATTAGGGGTAACTTATTTGAGGATACTCTACTTGTCTATAGAAACTAAACCCACAATGTCTAATCACCAAGCCCTTCCTTCCACCCAGGGCCCAAAGGAAATTCAGGGGAAGGGGAGGGAATGTAGATGGAGAGATCAGGGAGAGGTCCAGAGAAATGAGATAGATTTAAATTTCCCCAAGACAAGATAAGCATAGGCCAAGGCCGAAGCAAAACCAAGCCAAAAGGCCCCAACTAACAGGCTAAGCCAAAGCAAAAGCCTCCACCCACAGCAAAAGCCAGAAGGCAAAAGCCCCGTCAGTTGGAACTTCACCTCTATTTATAGCTTTAAGTTCTAACTGACTTTCTGAAGATTCTAAGATGTTTAACTGACTTTTTGTGACCGTTAGAAATTACAGAAGGAAAAAGTTTCTGTTAGCCATAAACCACTGACAAAGAAATGCAAATTAAAGGAACTTTGAGGTTCCCCTTCACACCTATCAGACTGGACAAAGATGACAAAAAAAGGAAAATGACATATTGGGAGAGGCTGCTGGAAAAATAGTCACAATGATACATTTTAAGTGGATCTATGAATTGGTCCAACCATTCTGGAAAATAATTTGGAGCTTTACCAAAAAACCACTGACACCACTACCAGGTATTTACCCTTAAAGACATCAAAGAAAATAGAAAAGGACTGATGTATACAAAAATATTTATAAGTTCTTTTCATAGCAGCTAAAAATTGGAAACTAAGGAGCTGTCTTATTGGAGAATGGCTAAGTGAATGATGGAACATGAATGTATGTGGATATGGTATGTAAATATATGTATTACACACAAAATATATAAATATAATGGAATATTATCATCCCATTAAAAATCATAAAATGGACAGTTTCAGAGAAAATGGGAAAGATCTCTGTGAACCGGTAGAGAGTGAAGTGAGCAGAACAAAGAGAACAATTTATACTATGACAATAACATTGTAGAAAGAAACAATTTTGAAAGTCTTTAGAATTCTGATGAATGATAAACGGAGGATCCCAAAGAATGAATATGAAACATACTGAGATTAAGATTGATCTTGTATTATTTATTTATTGATCCTATTTAATAGGTAATTGATTTTGTCCTGTAACTGCTTAAGTCATGGTTCTTTGTCTCTGAACTTAGTTCAGAATTCAGCTTGTCTATAGTGGGTTAAATTTACAATCCATTTCTCTTGCTAATCCTAATCTATTCTTGTCTCAAGGAATTTTGCTAACCTTGGGGACTACATGAAAAAGAAAGGGTGTTTGGGCCTGATATCTTTACAATACTGTCCTATCCTTCAAAGATGTCTGGCTTGCTATCCAAAAATCTGGGCTATTAGCTTGTACCTGTACTCCAACCATAGGTACTTAGTCTCATGAGAGAAGAAGAGAAGTTGTTGCTAGCCCCCATTACCAAATTTCTAACCAATCATGCTGTTCCCTGCACCTCAGCTTTGTAACCAATCATTTTGTACTCAATCCCATGATGTCATCTACTCTGTTCTGTTCTTTGTTTTGTACTCCTCAAGATCTATAAAAGGGCAACTATCTTTTAGCTTGAGGTCTTTGACATGAATGGAAGCAAGCCACTGACCCATTTCCTGACAAGTAGCATGCCCCTGCTAATAAATGTTATCTTGCTGCCTCAGTTTTCCCTTTAAAAAAAATTCAATTGCAATAGTAGGTTTAATTGAAGCAATTCCTGACAAAGATGATGAATTTGAAATATAGAAAGACATATTTTCAGACATGATCAGTGTAGGGATTTGTTTTGTTTCATGTTTGTAATAAAGATTTTTTTCATTAAAATTTTTTTTTGTTTAATTGAGGAGGCAGTGGGAGAAACAAATTACAAAGATTTAAAACACATAAAATAGGATTAAAAAGTGAGTCAATTACATTAAAATGACATATATATTTTAATAAATTCATTTACAGACTCTGGGTTAAAAACCCCTGCTCTAATATCATACCCACTAGACTGGCTAACATGACAAAAAAGAAAAAGAAAATGTAAACATTGGAGGAGATGTGGAAAAATTGGGACACTAATATACTGTTGGTGGAGCTGTGAACTGATACAACCATCCTGGTAAGCAATCTGGAACCATGCTCAAAAGTTCATAATATTGCCTATACCCTTTGACCCAGCAATGCCACTACTTGGTCTGTATCCCAAAGAGATTAAAGATAGGAGAAAAGAATCTGTACAAAAATATTGATAGCAGTTCTTTTTGTGATGTCAAAGAACTGGAAACTGAAAGGATATCTAGCATCCAGGGAATGGCTGAACAAGTTCTGGTATATGGTTGTAATGGAATACTACTGTGCCATAAGAAATGACAACTATGATGATTACCCCCCAAAAAAACCACAACCCTGGAAAGACTTATATGAAATGATACAAAGTGAAGTGAACAGAACCAGGAGAACTTTGTACACAATAACAATAATAATGTATGATGATCTACTGTGAATAGCTTAACTATTAACAATAAGACAAGGATTCAGGAAACCTCCAAGGAACTCATGATGAAAAAGAATATCTACCACCCAGAAAGAGCAGACAGTCCAAACGCAGATTGAAATATGCCACTTTTTTTCCTTCATGAATTTTTCTCTAGTGTAAGTAATATAGGTCTTGTGTCATAACTTGATGAACATGGGAATAAGTATTGTATGATAATATATGTACAACCTATATCATATTGCTTATCTTCTTGGGGAGGGGGAGGAGGTAAAAGGGAGGGGAAACAAATAGTTTACAAAATATCAGAAAATAAATATTAAAAATTGTATTGACATGTAAAAAATTAAATAAGAAAATTTAAAGAACATCTATTTTATTACAGTTCTTAATTCTTAAAGAGGAACCAAATTTCTTTATGACTTTAAAGGCTTAGTATAGTATTTTGCCCATAAGAGGTACTTATTAAGAGCTTGTTGGATTGGAATAAAAGATATCACTTATTCTAGTGTGATGTTTTGAGAATTATAGTTAATATTATAATTAACATATATGTTAACAAAGTTAACATAGCCATATAACATATACAATTATTGATATAACGTGTAATACACACATATATATCCATATATATATAACATATATAATTATAGTTAATGTAAAGTCCTTTCAAAGATAAAGGATGGTTGCTGTAAGATGTCAAACTCTCAGATGGCTGAAAGAAATCTGCTGGACAGCCACAATTGCCAGAAAGGCTGACTTGGAGACTGAAGATTCAGAAAGTAGTACTGAATATTTAGGTAAAGACTATAAACTAATTTTGAGCCTAAAGAAGACAGCCTGTGATAACAGCAGCCAAAATTGTAATCTATAGATGGACTTTACATGTGGAAGGTACAAGGGTATAGTGGAAAGAGTACTAGATTTTGCATCAGAAGAGTTTGGTTCAAAGCCCAGATCTGCTGTTTTTTAGGGTAGTGGGGTGGTACAGTGAAGAGGGTGTTAGGCACGAAGACAGGAAGACCTTAGTTCAAATCTGGCCTCCATTATTTGATGATTGTGTAATTCTGGACAAGTAATTTAAGCCTATTTGCCTCAGTTACCTGAAAAATGAGCTAGAGAAGAGGATTGATTGAATATCAAGGAGACTTGGAGCAACATAAATCTAATTTAATCTGGAAGATTAACATTTCCTCCATCACTTTCATACATCTAGATGATCAGGAAAAAAATTAAACTCTTAATTGAATGTTTTCAGATTTCGGAGGTATTAATGCTCACAATGAAAAAGTAATAATTGGTTCTTACAAGCTCGTTCCAGCATACCCTTGCTTCTAAGTTTCCTTCCAGCTCTAAAATTTATGAACTTTGATTATCTAGTTCATTTTAATATACAAATACATTTGGAAAAGATGTCTCCCTCTTTTCCCATGCAGTCATATCTAGTATAAGGTACTTTTATATAATTCTATGATATTCACAGATGATTTTCTGCATTTTTATCTCACAAAAGAAGATATCAGAGCATCACTTAATTCAATCCAACAAATTCAACACACATGTGTAAAGTACTTTTTATTTTCAAGGCACTGGGGTAGGTAGTATTGATACAAAAGCAAAAAGTGAAACACTCTTTGCCCTTGATGAAATTCAATAAGTATTTATTCTACATCTGCTTGGTGCAATCAAAATCAACCAACATTTTATTAAGTGCTTGCTATGTAACAGGCTCTGTGTTAATGCTAGAAATACAAAAAGAACACAAAAACAGTCCCGCTCTCAAGGAGCTTGTATTAGAATGAAGGAGACAAGTATAAATTAGTACAGACATGAAAAATACTAAAATAGATGGAAGGTAATCTTGGAGGTGATGGTACTAGCCACTATGGAGACTCAGAAATGACTCTGGGAGGAGGTAGTGATAGAGTTGACTCATAAAGAAAGCCAAAGACTAAGTTAGAGGTTGGGAGGGAGAGCATTCTAGGCATGGGAATAGTTAGTGCAAAGGCATTGAGATGGGAAATGGAGTATCATTTTTAAGGAATAACAACAATGACTGTGTGACTGGATCATAGAGTTTATGAAGAGGAATAATATGTAAGAAAAAGGGAAAGGTAGGAAGGTGGTGAAGATCTTTAAATGCAAGACACTGGAATAAGTTTATAAGAAACTTACATTATAGTCTGCTAGGAAGATAGTGTAGTAAAATGGAAAAAAAAAAGCATTAGCTTAGAGTTCAAATCCTGCCTTAATTACTTACTTTGTCACCCTGGGCAAGTCACTTAGCCTTAAAAACAAAACAAAACAAAAACCTAGTCAATAGTAATTTCTGCAAAGGGAAACTACTCCCAGATGTTCTGATGGACTGCTCCCTTGGTCTTTTTGAGCTCAAAGTCACTTCTACTTCCAACCTCCTTCACTTAAAGCAAAGAAGAACAAATTTAGAGGCAAAGAACAGAAGCCCATATTTCCAGGCTACATGTTGGTGTGAGAGTGGGGACAGGGCAAGATCTCTTATTGTATTAATGCTAGAAATACAAAAAGAACACAAAAACAGTCCTGCTCTCAAGGAGCTTGTATTAGAATGAAGGAGTCAAGAGCAAGATCTCTTCCTGTACATCATTGTGTCTCTCCCACCCAAACTTATACTAGGCAGGAAAGAGATTGACCATCTATTTAATCTCTTTGAGTTTCAGTATCTTAATCTATAAAACAGGGATAATAATACTTATCAAATATTACAGAGCTACAGAAATCCAGGGTTATTTATTAGGGTTGCATTAGTACCCCAGAAAGGTTGATTCACTTCATAGGTATGACTGGTCATACTTGGAAAGCAGTTCACAGACCCTGGCTAGCCTTGACATCAGTTATCGTTATTGCAACACTTCAGTCTTAGCCTTTCTAGTGATTCTAAAGAGCAAAATTATGTTTAAAGGATTGAGTAAAGTGGGTGCAGCTGACAGGCTTGAACTGCAAATATCAGAGGTGAATCCATTCCATTACTCATCCCCCTATGTGGAGAAGAAGAAATATGAACCACCTTGTCTTGCCAAGAGCTGAAAATGTAAATAGCAACTGGGCAGCTGGGTAGAGAATATATCCTGACGTCAGAAGTTCACTGTTATTTCTCTCAAGAAGTCCACAAAAAGATAAGTAAACAACAATGGCCTTCTTAAAACAAGAGATGGATAAAGCAATACTTTGACCGTAAAGAAAACCAAGGGTTGGTTGGTTGGTTTTGTTTTGTTAATATATTACATGATTATGATTAATGATATTTTGCAAGATTTGTGTCTGTTTATAGTAGATATTTGTAAAGAAGAAACACAAAGAATTTTTATATAATAATTCCCCTTGATTTGTTGATTTCTTTTTTAAAAATGGGATATCAAAATGGTTTCTCCATTAAAAAATGATCATCTATTTAGTTTGGACATTGAACTCTCCTTCTTGAATTCAGAACTGTTCTCAGAATCTAACTCTACATTTATCTCTCCAGTTTTTAAGAACAACTTTTCTTTTAAAAAATATTTAAATTTATTTATTTGTAAACAATTTTCTCTTTTATTATTATGAACTCAATAAGCATTAACATAAACATTCAAAGAACAGAACAAAGATCTTATATGAAATTGTGAATCTCCATTCAATATGGTTTTAAAAACTATATATTTTAAATTCATCATGGTACTTCCAACAATACTTTGCTTGTTTGCATCCCATTCTTTGGTTTTCCTCAGCTTCTACCCTCCTGGACAGCCTACCATTAATTGTGGCAACCTGATCATCTCATTATAACTTAAAAAAAATAATCCCTTATCATTTCTAAGGCAGAAGAATGGTAAGGCCAAGGCAATGGGGGTTAAGTGATGGGCCTTGAGACAGAGCTAGGAAGTGTCTGGGGACAGATTCGAATCTAGGACCTGCTGTCCCCAAGACTGGCTCTCTATCCTCTGAGGCACCCAGCTGTCTCTCTCACTATAACCTAAAAGCTATGATCTCTGTTCATTTTTCAGCTTTTCTGAGCAATTTTCTATATCAAGCTATATGGAAGCTAAAGGCTTCTTTACTTTCAGGTTTGGGAATTTTTTACCTTGCCCATGTCCATTAGGAGTAATTAAATAATTTATTTTCTTTGTTTTAAATGAGAGGCACTCAAGAGGGACTAGAGCCTTCTGGGCAGTCTATGAGCTCCCGCCTTCTTCCACATTTTTAGTATTTTCTGTTAGTTGATCAGCGCTTCAGGGCCATTTAAATGATGGGATTCTAGTTATAGAATACAGGATGATAATTGAGAGAGAAAATGAAAAGGAATACAGTTTATTCTCTATACAGTTTACAGAGAGACTCAGAAGGAGATATATAGGGTAAGGGAAAGAGCAAAAGATACCTACATACTGGGACAGGGAAGAGATAAGCAAGTTGAATTTAGTTTCACTAATTTAACCAAGAGTATGGGTTGGGGTGGGGGGGGCAGCTGGGTGGCTCAGTGGTTTAAAAGCCAGGCCTAGAGATGGAGGTCCTGGGTTCAAATCTGGAATTAGATACTTCCTAGCTGTGTGACCCTGGGCAAGTCACTTAACCCTGTTTGCCTCAGTTTCATCCTCTATAAAATGAGCTGGAGAAAGAAATGGCAAACTACTCCAGGATCTTTGTCAAGGAAACCCAAGTGGGATCATGAAGATTCAGACAACACTGACATGAGTGAATACTAACAAAGCTTAAGAAACCCCACATCTGCCAGTGTTGGGGTAGAACAGGACAGAATGTAGTTTCAGTTTCTAGTCTAAATAAGAACAGAGAAATAGCAGAGGACATGAACCATGGCAAAGATCTGTGAGAGGCAGAACTATGCAGTTTCATAAAACCAACTCCTAGTATTATTTATTTGCTCAAGAGTTGTATTACTTCTAATTTTGTTAATTTCTCCTTTGATTTTTGGGATTTCCAATTTTTAATCTTTAATTGGGATTTAAAATTTGTTGTTTTTCTAGCTTTTTAGTTGCATGCCCAATTCATTGATCTGTTTTTTCTCTGTTTTATTGATGTAAGCATTCAGAGACATACATTTTCTGCTAAGTACTGCTTTGGCTGTAAGAACTATTCAGTTTAAGGTAGGAGTTTCCTATAAAAGGGAAATGGTTTTGAATGTAATTTTTTGTGGTGGTGGTTGGGCCAAGATTGTTGTATGCACTGGAATATATATCTATGGTAACTTGTATCTATTTGTGTATACAATATGGGAGGAATTAATAATAATCTCATTACATGCTTTTCTCCTTATTTTTTCATTTTTTGCTTTTCTCTACCAATTAAATACTTTGCTTTTTTTGCTTTACGGTTTGTTTCTGAGTTCTTGAATGGGAAGGTAGTGGATCTGGAAAGGCACTAATAAATTTAAGGATTTCTCAAATTAATAAAGCAGCTAGGTGGCACAGTGGATAGATTGTGGAGTCAGGCAGACCTGAGTTCAAATTCAGTCTCAGATACTTACTGGCTATGTGACCCTGAGCAAGGCATATAATCCTGATTGCCTTAGTTTCCTCATCTGTAAAATGAGCTAAGGAAGGAAATGGCAAACTTCTCCACTTTCTTTGCCAATGAAACTGGAAATGGGGTGACAGAGTCAGACAGGATTGAAAACTGAACAACAACAAATTAACCTGATGGGATTATAAGGCTGTTATTTGGAGCCAATAATAGGACACAGAAAGCCTATAATAAATAGCTTAGAAAAAATTAGCTTGCTATCTCTGAGACCTATTAAATAATAAAAATTTAAAAAGAAAATTGTTTATATTCTCCTATACTCTAGATGCCAGTGGTTCCCTTTTTACCTTTTCCCTTATGCCTTCTCCCAAAGTGTTTCTGTGTTTCTGCTCCCACAGTTTTTTCTCTGGATGGGGATAGTGTTCTTTCTCATAAGTCCTTTAGGAGTATCCTGGATCATTGCATCAAAGTAGTATTCTATACCAGACAGGATGGTACAGCCTATTGAGCTAGCAAAAACCCTACAAAAAACAAGGAAGAGGCTTTAATTAATGAAAACTGGAATGTACAACTGGTATTTTAAGCCCCCTAATGATAAGAGACTATATCTCTTTTATATTTTATAGTGAAAAGAGAATTCATTTGTGTTTAATAAATGTTGAGTGAATGAATGAAAGGACTAGATGTCCCAAAGGAACCCTTAACATTTTCTAGAGAGTGTAGTAATAATTAAGCAGGCAAATCAAGTACAAATGGGAAAATTGTGGTGCTAAGTGATTAGGTTATTTGGAGCATCTGAGAGCTGGAGGGAGAATAAAGGAGGATGAATGATACTCCTCAAGTTAGAATCATGCTTTTTTTGCACACTTTCCCTTAATTGGAAAAAGGAAGAGGAGCAAGGAGAAAAAGGAATAATTAGTGGTCAAGTGCTTTTCCTTAAAATACTCCCAAGGACACAGGTAGTATAAATTCTGACATTTCACTAGGAAGCCTAGACTTAGGTAGGTTGAGTACCTGGCCTATGGTCATACAACTGAGAAATATCAGAAATAGAATTTGAACCCAGATCTTCTGGCTCTGCATTTGGAGTGCTTGCCCACTCTGCCATTCTGTGAGGAGTAGAGGAAGTGGAGAGGGTAGCATGAGCTTCAGAGATAAGATGTAAACCCCTATTTTCTGGCTTAGACTCTGGAATACTTGTCTACTGTACCATGCTGTTTTTTTTTTTTAATATAAAAAAGTGTCCTGGTGGGTGAGGAAGAGAGTTAGGTAGATACCTTGAAATGGCTTTCTTTTGCTCAGAACTGAAAAATCAAAATTCAAATCACCAAACCCCTAGGCACCATCCCCCCTCACATCCACAGAACCCTGAAGAAGAGGATATGAAACCTGTCCCACCCTTTGCTCTGGCCCTCAATCTCTTGCCTTGACTCTCACAAATCCCTTCACTATGAATTCTTTAGCCCCTAAGGCAAAGGGTTATCCTTGATTTTTATTTGCACAGCCTATGGATAAAGAAATGTGGTTAGCTTTGAGCAAATGTCATGGAAGCAGATTTCCCTGAGTCAGAGGCCTCCAGCAGTAGAGGAGCAAACAGATCATATTACGTGTTTGTGAGAGGCATTGTAGAGAAAAAAAGGATATAAAGAATCCTCAGAAGTATTAGTGAGGTATATATCATTTTAAGTATTAATCTGTTTACCTACACACTCTCCAGGCTTTTGGAGGTTGACCTAGTCTGGCTAAAGTGGAGGTGAATTAAATGTCAAGAATTTCAAATGGGTTATTACCAGATTATGGTGTTTTTATATTTAAGTAGAGCAAAATATCATTACCTTATACACATTAGGGAAAGGTTGGTATGAATCATAAAAAAGTCAGAATGATAAGATATATTTAAAATATAAGTTTTGATGTCATGGAACACTGGATTTGAGGTGAGAAGAACCATATTCAAACTTTAACTATCTTACCGCTTTGACCTTCCTTGGCCCTATTTGAGCAACCATGGGGAAGGTATTCCTTTCTTCTGGGCCTCTGTTTTCTTATCAGTAAAATGAGGAGATTGTATTAACCATTTGTGATCCTAAGCATAAAAAAATATATATATGTGATCCTGATATGTTTATACATATAAATATGTGTGTGTGCATATGTATGCATATGTTTTTGTTCATCTTTTTTCAAAGAGGGGTGATGTCTTGACTTGTTCATGAATCAATTTAAGTGAGGAAGAATTGCCCCAAATCATCATCAGCCTCACTCTCTTCTAGCGTCATTGAAGTCCAGTAGCAAGAAAAAAGTCAAGATGGCTAGAGATGACCTGGGATTTGGTGGATGACCTTGGCTTTTTGATGTCTGGCCATAGCACTTGCTTTAACCAAGTGGCCATTGAATAAATTATTCTCATCCATCCTTTCCTGCCAGAGGAAATCTTCATACGCTTGGGGTAGATATCTTCCAACTCATGGCAGGTTTGAGACCTAGAGGTTACCATGACAGTTTTATTGGGGTGTCACCATTGTGAATGCTCTAGCTTCTTGGAGCCACAGGTAAGAGAGAGGTGAAGGGTGGACACCAAAGGTGTGTGGGGTATTCCAGGAAGAGTAGTACCACTGGTGTGAGGGCTTGCTGAGCTCTTTTCAGACTTACTCATGTGCATGTGTGTCTGTAGGCACACATTGTATAAATGTGCCTATATGTAAACATATATGTATATAAGGCAGCTATGTAGCACAGGGGATAGAGTAGTGGATCTAGTGTGAGGAAAACTCCTCTTCTGAGTTCAAATCTGGCCTCAGATACTTATTACCTGTATGAACTGGGGCAAGTCACTTAACTTTGCTTGCCTTAGTTTCCTCATCTGTAAAATGAGCTAGAGAAGGAAAGCGCAAACCATTTTAGTATCTTTGCTAACAAAACCCCAAATGGGTTCACAAAGAGTTAGACACAACTGAGAAATAATTGAATATATGTATATGTATACATATATACACACACACATCTAGAAATTATTGACATCTTTATGAATGGATTTAATATTTGATTTGCCCTTTAGAAACTGAAAGTCCTATGAAAGTCACTAACATTTAATATATTTTCATCACTTAGGGACTGTTACTATTATTATTATTACAGTAGCAATTAGTTAATCTCATTGCACCAGAAATGGGAGCTGTATACTGGATGTCACAGAAAAAACAAAAGGGTTAAAAGGAAAAGGGAATTAGATAGCCTGAAACCAGTGACAAAGATGAAGTTTTGGTGCCACCTAGTTTCCTGCAAGCAGAATAACCAGGAGAGCCAATGAGTTTAAGTAGATGTATAAACTGAATATGTTTCAGCAGGCAGAGTATTTTCTGGAAAAAGTCCTAAGATATATCCAATTCCAAAATTACTTAGTATATTAGAAATAACTATGGATTGAAAACAGAGGTCCTGGATTTGAACCCCAGCCTTCTTACTAGCCACCTCTGTGATGCTGTGTAAGTCCCTTAACCTTTGTGGGTCTCCTTCATAAAATAAAGATATTGCCCTAGATCAGTGGTGGCAAACCTATGGCACACATGCCAAAATGGCACACAGAGCCCTCTCTGTGGGCATACCTGCAGTCAGCTGTCAGAGTTTGTTACTAGAAAACCAGAGGGACTTGGAGCAGAGCTACTCCCTTCCTCCTCTCCATGCAACTGAGTACATTTCTTACTTCATCCACCCCTCTGCCCAGCAGCCCAGTGGGAGTGCTTCTTCCCTCTTATGTCTAGGGTAAGTGGGAGATATGGGGAGTGTTGTCTTTGCAGGGATTCCATGCTTTGCATCTTCACACAACAGGAGTCAGGTGAGGGATCAAGCTCAGTTAAGGGAGAGGGCAGTACCTGACACTCTGCCTCTAAAAGGTTCACCATCACTGCCTTAGATAATCTCTGACCAAGCTCCCTTCCAGGTCTAATATCCAGTACAGCCCAGAATATTAAGCCTTGGACTAGTACATGTGGTGAGTGTGTTGATAGTCTAGAATATCAGAACTGTAAGGGACCTTACAGGTCATTTAGTTCAGTTTTTTCAGTACCAATAAGAGAAATGAGGTTCAGATAGAATAAATGAGTTGTTTAGTATCACATAATAATTTCAGAGAATAGGAGGGATCCTAGCATGCTTTTCCTAGCATATAGAAAGATCACAGACCACAGAGTCAGGAGACAAGGGTTCTAGGCTCCTCTCCTCTGAAACATGTGCTGGGGAGCACTTAGAGCTTCATCAGACACAGAAGATGCCAAGGCCATCCCCTGCATCCTAGTGAGCCATCAGTTTTCCTGACTTGTCCTTCCATTGGACTTCAATGACTGGAAGAGAGAGTGAGGCAGAAGGCTTTGTGAAACTCTTCCTCACTTAAATCCAGTTCAGGAGTGAGTCAAGACATCACCCTGTGATGTCATTTGTTCTCTTTGAAAATGAAAGATGAACAATCAATAGTGCCCCCAGTGCACTCTGCCTGCTTTCTCAGTGATTACATAGTGGCATGCAGAATACATAATAAAGTCCTGAGATGTTCAACAGACTACTGTATTGATACCATCTGGATATTTGGGAGCAGAGTAAGGATCTGAAGAAATGGTAACACAAATTTATAAGACTTTGTAAATGTATCTGTGAAAGGAGACTTAGCAGGGCAGCTGCATGACTCAGTGCATTGATAGCCAGGTCTAGAGATGGGAGATCCTGGGTTCAAATCTGACTTGAACACTTCCTAGCTGTGTGACCTGGGCAAGTCTTTTAACCCCCATTGCCTAGCTCTTACCACTCTTCTGCCTTGGAACAAATACCTAGTATTGATTCTAAGGAGGAAGGTAAAAGATTTAAGAAAAAATTAAAAAAAAAGAAAGGAGACTTAATAGCATCTTCTTATATCTTCTCTGATTTTCAAAGCCTGAATTCAGTTCAATGATTTTGAATGATATTAACCATCAAAGATGGTTACAAAGGGAATAAATAGTCTTGCCCTAGACTTGGACTAAATGATTAAATCTGACCCACTGAATAGATAAGGTTTGGAATGTCTACAAGATCAAAGCTGAAAAACACGAATATTGATGGGTGATGAATATCAGAGAGTATATTAGCACTCATGTCTTTATATATCATGTATGTACACATATCTACATAGATATGTGTTTATATATATATATACGTATATATATCTATATCTATATATATATATATTTGCATATAATTTGAGGGATAGGGAAGGGCTGATGAGGGGGTAAGAAGTATCAGTAGATAAAATGTCTTGAGTTTTCTCCAAAGAAATTCATGTTTAGATCTGCTCAATTCTTCATGCTAAACACTTAGACTTGTCAAGTCTGTCAGAGGCTGACAGTGTATTAGTTCCATTTTCTCACTGATATTTAAATTTCCTCCTGGAGGAGAAATCAGTGCAAATGAAGGTTTTGGGCAAGCAGCTCTGAGCCCTAATCATTTCATTGCCTCGCAAAAACACAGGCTGTTAGTGGGAAACACTAACATTTAAATATGACTTAATGTCAATATTAAGTGTTTTGTAGTTACCTCAGGAAACCTCTTTTCGAAGCAAATGGAAAGCTAAACAATGTGTAAAAGCCAACAAAGTAATGGAAGCTGCTCTTTGCTTGGCAGGAGAAAATCGATTCTGTGTTGTTGCCACATATTATCAAACAGCTTCTTTTCTGTGTTTATGCTTTTAGCCCCATCTTTCAACCTGAGGTCTGTGATTATTAGCCTAATTGCCTCTCTGGATGGAGAGCAGTAATCGCTGCTCTTGATTTCCTATATTACCCAAACCACAGTGTTAAGGTCACTCTCCCCTCCTGGGAAAGGCAGGGCTCCAACTAGCCTTCCCAGACTGCTAAGGAATTCCTCAAAGAGGATAAGAAAGCAAACCATTATCCTACACCACCTCACTGTTTAAAGTCAAGTGCAAGACTTCATTTGCCACCAAAAACATAAATAAAATGTTCTTTAAAAATCTTGTCCGTTTCCTCAACTTGTGGAGGAGCAGACACCCATGTATGGGGAAAATGTGTGCCTTGCGGCTCTGAGTTCACCTGGACTAGACTCAATTCCCCACTAGTCAATCTATTTTATTTATTAATTTGTTAATTTATTACATTAAAGTTTCCAGGTATTTCCTTTCCCCTTTCTCTCCCTCCTCTCCCCTCCCCAAACTAGAGAAAGCATCAATGGACAAAAAGATATATGTGTAGATAAAATTCTGTCTTGCTTGTTTCTGTTTATTAGTCCTTTCTTTGGAGACAAATACAAGTTATTCTTTTTATTTTTTATTCTTTATGTTTTTTAATTAAATTTTTTTATTTAGAATATTTTTTTGTGGTCACATGATTCATGATTCTCACCCTCCCACCCCCTGGCTCTTTCCTCCCCACTCCCAAAGCTGATAAGAAATTCCACTAGGTTATACATGTATCGTTGTTCAAAACCTATTTCCATGTTATTCATATTTGCAGTAGAGTGATCTTTTACAAGTTATTCTTTTAAAAAAAACCCCTTACTTTGTCTTAGTAACAACTTCTGGACAGAAGAGCAAGGGCAAGGCAAACAGGGTTAAGAGACTTGCTCAGGGTCACACAGCTGGAAAGAGTCTGAAGTCAGATTTTAACCCAGATCCTCTTGACTCCAGGCCTGGCACTCTATCCACTGCACTATCTAGCTGCCCCAAACACAAGTTATTTTTCATACAATATTTCTGTTGCTGTATATAATGTTCTCTTGGTTCTGTTTAAATCTCCATAATTTCATGTAGGTTTTTCCCAAAAAAATTATCCTGCTCCCACCAATCACTCTTTGCCTCATGATCCCACTCAGGTTTCTGCTAAGAACTTCAACATTTACCTTATTTTTTGCCAACCCTCCATTTTTTTAAACCTTTACCTTCCATCTTAGAATTAATACCTGTGTATCAGTTCCAAGGCAGAAGAACGCATTGTGGGAGACAAGGTGGCAGCTTAGTAGCAGCAGAAGTCCAAGGCAGAAGAATGGTGAGGGCTAGGCAATGGGGGTTAAGTGACTCACCCAGGGTCACACAAGTAGGAAGTGTCTGAGATCATATTTGAACCCAGGACTTCCCATCTCTGGGCCTGGCTCTCAATCCAATGAGCTACCCAGCTGCCCCTCAAACTCAGATTTTTAATAGGAACATCAGAACTTGGCTATTATCCAGGAAGAACTTCAACCCACTATGTAACAGATAAATACTCAACCCAGAATAACCTTTATTTCATCTTGGGGAAAATCTGAAAAATTGATGGACTCACAGAAGCCAATCATAGTGAAGACAATTTTCTTTCTCTTTGGTGAATTTTACCTTCCTGCAGCACCCTACTGCCACCCTGTGGCTTAGATTTGCCCCAAAGGGAAATGCAATACAAATTGATAAAGGTGACTCTTGTTCCAGTGACACACAATTTTTCAGAATTCCAGGGTTCTGTCAAACTTGGGATTGCCCCCATCCCAGAAAATTTGCCCTTCTTATAAGATTTTTACAATTTGCATAGCTCACAGTATCATGAAGGTCAAGCATCATGCTTACTAGTTCCCCATATCTGGAAATGCAGAATTTGTATAGGGTCCAATAAGAAAGTGCTATTCCTTAAACCTTGGCCAGGGACATGACTGCAAGAGCTCCAGTTTAGTGAGGTCCTTGATGCTAAATTCGATTGGCTGCACAGGAAGATTAGATAGTCTAGAAATTCTTATGTTGGTTGGGGTGAGCAATACGATTCAAGCAGGTCAAGATAAAAATCAGGCAGATGGAACCTGCCAAAGGGAACAAGACCAAAGCCATGAATTTCAACAAGATTCAAGAAGTAGACAATGAGAGGTGAAGATTAAGGTTCAGGGTCTGAGTCTAGTGAATCTGGCACCAGCCTGGAACTAGACTTTTCAGATTGCCATAATCTCTGGGCCCACAGGAGCCATGAAATTTTAGGCCAGGCAGGCAGTGACCAGTCTCATCCTTCAGTCTCACTCACTTTCCTTTAGCAGGTGTTCTTCCCGGGAGTTACTTGCTTCATTAAAATCCATAGCATTCTAGGAAGCTATGAGGCAGTAAAAGAGAGCAAAGGTCCACAGAGACCATCATTACAAGAGAGTAGTTATTTATTTATTTGTTTGTTTGTTTGTTTGTTTGTTTATTTTTTACTTTAATAGCTTTTATTCACAAAAGAGGTGAAAAGAGTGAAAGCAGAGAAATACAAAAGGGTAGAGAAGACATTAGCCTATCTAATTAAATATTGCTTTGGTGATTGACTCAGCCAGGACTTGTTGAACTTCAACAGGAATTAAACTCTCTCCAGAAGACAGGAAGAAAAAGCCAGCACTCCGCTCACCCAAGTTCCCTCCAAGAGGCAGGTCAAGACAATGGAGACTAGCTTTTTAAAAGGCCAAATAGGTGTATTTTCTTGGTTCCATATTATTATATTTTTTATGTTCACTCATTTGAGTTGAAGAATGCCCTACACAACTGAAATTATCTCAGTGGCCTTTCTTCAATACCCTCTGCTTTGCTTGAGAATCAATAGTAAATGAGAAAATGTATGCAAACTCAAAGGCTACAAAGGGAATGAATATGTTCAAAATTATATGGCATTAGCTTGGAAGAGAGAAAATCAATTATTCCCTAAGTATGAGCAATTATAGTAGACAATTCAATACCCTCCAATAAATACTTTACACAAAATTGACATCAAATAGAATCCAGTCTTTTTGCTGTTATTATCTTAGATTTGTCATACAAAGATGGCTTTATAAGGACCAAGAACTCTCCGTTGTGAAGTGATAATTGCACCCACCAGTTGGAACTTAGGTCTAGTTTTCCTTTCAATAATTTTAACAATAAAAATGTTTGATTTTCCTTTCCTCTTAATTTCAGGAAGAACACTGTCCCTAGGTGTGAAAGGGAGACTAATTCCTCCTGCTTCATGAAGTTGCTTGGCTCCTAGTTGATATTTTTCTCTGAGGTTTATGAAAGAGTTTTGCAATATAGTATACTTATGGAATATGGCTTTAGTATTCCACCGAGTCATTGGAGTTATATGGTAGGTAGTTCCATATCCTCTGTTTTAGAAAAAAATTCATTTAAATTTTACATTTTTTTCCAATTATATGTAGAAACAATTTTTGAAAATTGTTTCTGATATTTTGCAATCCAGATTCTCTCTCTCCCTACTGTTGCTCCCACCTCCTCAGACAGTAAATAATTTGATATAGGTTTTATCAGTGCTGTAAAAAAATAAATATTTACATATTCTTACAAAAAAGACACATACATATAAGAAAAAACTCATCAATGAAATAAAGTGAAAAATGCTATGATTTGATTTGCATTTAGACTGTCAGTTCCTTTTATGATTGTGAATAGCAGTTTTCATTGTAAGTCCTTGGCTGGGGGGGGGGGTTGTCTTGGAACCTTGCAATGCTGATAATAGCTTAGTCCTTCACTGTTAATCATCATACAATATTTTTGTTACTGTATACAGTGTTCTCCTGGTTCTGCTCACTTCACTTTGCATCAGTTTATATGTCATTCTGGGTTTTTCTAAACTCATCTTGTTTGTCATTTCTTATGGCAAATGGTATTTCATTACAACCATATACCATAGCTTGTTTAGTCATTCCCCAATTGATGGACACCCCTCCCCACCCGTTTCCAATTATTTACCACTACTGCAAGCTATAAATATTTTTGATCACATATGTTCAAAGAGTTTTTTAACTCTTACTTTCTATCTTAGAATCAGTACTGGTTCCATGGTAGAAGAGTAGTAAGGGCTAGGCAGTGGGGGCTAAATGATTTACCCTGGATCACACAGCTATGAAATGTCTGAGTTCAGATTTGAACTCAGGACCTCCCATCTCTACACCTGTCAGTCAATCCACTAAGCCACCTAGCTGCTCCTATTCTATATATTCACAGCCTATTCCTTTGTGGAACTATAGGTATAAGAAACTGGGAGAAATATCTCACATTCTTAATAAGGGTATGATGGCAAGACAGAAAGTATTTATTTCCTGTGAGTATGGGGAAGAGTATTTTGCAAATTAATGAATAATCTTCTATTTGTACATCAAATTAGGTTATTGATGGTTTTATTGAAGCAGATAATAACTTTCTAACAAACCATAACTGCCTATTAATAAGTGAAATTGTATTTGTATTTTATGTGTAATTTCCATAGCAAAGAGTCAAACATAATCAATACTTTCACATGGAAACAGCTCTGATTTAAGTATTAAGCCTGGCAGGAGTAGCAATATGGTTTAATGCAGTAATGTCAAACTCAAACAGAAATGCATCCTGCTCACCTCATATTGGTTTAGAAACCATAAATTAACATGATATATGCTATAGTGTATTTTTATTTGTTTTGTTAAATGTTTCCCAATTATATTTTATTTTGATTCTTGCCATGCTGGGAAGTTTTTCAGGCCATCTGCTGCTTGCTGGTTCCAGTTTGTGGTCTAATGGAAAGAGTATTTAAGTGGAAGTTAGAAGACTTGGGGATTAGTCCTAATTCTGTAGCTGCTCATTTGATGTACAACTGACATAACCGTTTGGGGTTTAATTTTCCCCATTTTCAAATGGAAATACTTACCTTTCCCATATTTATGAAAACTTGAAAAAGATGAATTGATGGGGGGCACCTGGGTGGCTCAGTGGATTGAGAGCCGGGCCTAGAGACAAGAGGTTCAAATTTGGCCTCAGACACATTCTAACTGTGTGACCCTGTACAATAACCCCCATTGCCTAGTCCTTACTACTCTTCTACTTTGGAACCAATACACAGTATTGATTCTAAGATGGAAGGTAAGAGCTTTTATGAAAAATAAAAAAGATGAATTGATAACATGAGTATTAAGAGATAGAATCTTCTTTCTCCTTTTCCTGTTTGAATAACTAAAAAACTTAAGTATCTTCTCCAAGAGATATAGTGATGGATAGGGATGATAACTGGGCAAGTAACTGAATCTGGAATGGGGAAGAGAACCTATGCTGAGAGTGGAAGGAAACAAGAAGACAAGACTAAGGAATTTTTGCCTTCATCTTTAAAAAATTTTTTAAAAATCATTTTCAACTTATTTATTTATTTTAAAAATGTTTTTTTTGCATGTTTACATGATTCATTTTCTTTCCCTTATTTCTTCCCTTTTCCCCACTCTCAGAGCCAAGAAATTCCACCGAGTTGTATACATATTATCACTTGATACTTATTTCCATATTATTCATTTTTTCAACAGAGCAATCTCTTAAAGCCAAAACCTGAAATCATATACTCATATAAACAAGTGATGTCATATGTTTTTCTTTTGTGTTTCTGCTCCCATAGTTCTTTCTTTCAATGTGGATAGTGTTTTTTTTTTCTCATAAGTCCCTTGGGAATGTCCTAGATTATTGCATAGCTACTAGTAGTAAAGTTCATTATATTGGATAGTTCTACAATGTTTCACTTTCTGTGTGCAATGTTCTCCTGGTTCTGCTCCTTTCACTCTGCATCAGTTCACTGAGGTTCTTCCAGTTTATATAGAAATCTTCCAGATTATCATTCCTTTTAGCACAATACTATTCCATCACCATCATGTACCACAATTTGATCAACAATTCCCCAATCGAGGGACACCCCCTTGTTTTCCATTTGCCTTCATCTTTATAAGGAAATGGCATCAAAGGATTGATGGACTCTACAAAGAATTGTTCTTTTTGACAGAGAATCTGGAAACTATCTATCTATGTATCTCTCTCTCTCTCTCTCTCTCTCTCTCTCTCTCTCTCTCTCTCTCTATATATATATATATATCCCATGAAAGCTTATGGGAAGTTGGACAGGATGGATAATGCCACCACTACCACCACTACCCCTTCCTTCCTTTAGCACAGTGTTAGTGGGCCAGTGTAGGACTCAGAAAGAGGAGGTGCTCTACAAGCTTGAGGGACTTATGAGAAAGAAAACTAGCACATTCAGAGGAAGAACTGTGGGAGGAGAAACACAGAAGAAAAACAACTGCTGATGGAGATATTATTGGGGATGTAGACACTAAACAATAACTCTAGTCCAACTATCAATAATATGGAATTAGGTCTTAATCAATGATACATGTAAAACCCAATGGAATTGTACATTGGCTAAGGGGGGTTAGGGGGACTTAGGGGACAGAGAAAGAACATGAAACATGTAACTACAGGAAAATATTCAAAATTAAAATAAAAAAAAAATAAAGAGGAGATGCTCTAAAAGAAGAATCGTCGTATTCCCATCTCTAAGTGATTCTCATGGCTTATATTAGATCATCAGACTAGATCTAGAAGAAACTAGGGCCATAGAATCATAGATTTAGAGATGGGAGTCATTTGAAGCCATTCATCTAGTCCAGTGGTTCCCAAACTTTTTTGGCCTACCACCCCCTTTCCAGAAAAAATATTACTTAACCCCCTGAAAATTAATTTTTTTAAAAATTTAATAGCAATTAATAGGAAAGATAAATGCACCTGTGGCCATCACCACCCCCCTGGATTGCTGCAGCACCCACCAGGGGCAGTGGTGCCCACTTTGGGAATCACTGGAATTCTAGACCAACCCTACATTTATGATTGAATAAATAGAAGCTTAGAGTAATCTTCCCAAGGTCACACAAGTAGGAAGATACAGATCTAGGGTTTGAAACCAAGTCTCTTGACTTCAGTTATAGTAGTCTAATCTCATAGGCCAATTAATCCAATTCCCTCATTTTACAGCTGAAGAAACTGAGGCCCAAAGAGGTGTAGTGACTTGCCTGAGGTAACGTAGCCATTAAGTAGAAGATCTAGGATTTGAACTCAAGGTTTTTGACTATAAACCCAGCACTACTTCCAATGAACCTCACTTTGGTGTAGGTCTTTGGCATTAATGGTTGCTCACTTAGAGGTTCAGTACTTAGCCTGGAGTCAGTAGGAAGTAGGTTCAAATCCAGTGTTAGATGTGTATTAACTATATGACCATAAGCAAGTTGTTTTACCCTTTGTCTGCCTCAGTTTCCTTGACTATAAACTTGAGATCATAATAGTACTTACTTCCAAGGATTGCTGTAAAAATCAAATGAAATTATATTCATAATGCATTTAGCACAGTCTGTAGTATGTGGTAGGTCCTTAATAAATGTTTGTTCCTTTCCCCTTTCTCTCATCCCAGAGTCCCAATTTGTTTACTGTCCCTTTAATAAAACTTTTCTGTGTATATCGCAAACTGTCTATCCTTTTAGTATACTAACGTGTACCATACATATAATTTCCTATATTTCCTGGGTTAGGATTATGAGTTTTCATGTTCTAGAGTAAGAAAATTCCACAAAGTATTTCTGGCACTTTTACATAATGCGAAAATCTCAGACATAAGAGTTAATTATATATGTTCAAAAATGCTTTGAAAATACAAAATATGCCATAAATACCAAGTATAATCACTGAAGGAAGGGTAAAGATGATAGAAAATTGAAATTGAATTTCAGTCTTCTTCATCTTTGCCTTATTATGAACAGGTAAAGGTGAATAAGGATGGAAAGTCCATCTGGAAGTGTTTCAATTGGAATTGTCTTATCTGGGCTCTCTCTCTCTCTCTGTCTCTCTCTCTCTCTCTGTCTCTCTCTCTCTCTCTGTCTCTCTCTCTCTCTCTCTCTCTCTCTCTCTCTCTCTCTCTCTCTCTCTGTCTCTCTCTCTCTCTCTCTCTGTCTGTCTCTCTCTCTGTCTGTCTCTCTCTCTCTCTGACGATAGTTTCCACATTCTTAGTTTGGGAGAAAGGAAAGGCTGTAAGAAGAGAATATAAGAAGAGCATCCCCTCTTCTTATCCAGTTTGAAGACTTCCTTTTCCTGTCAAGCCTCCATGTTGTCCTGTGTGTGTATGTGTGTGTGTGTGTGTGTGTGTGTGTGCATGTGCAGGAGTGCACTCTGGTTCCTTGAAAATCTCTACAGTGCTTTATCCCATAATCTTTCTCAATGATCTTCACCTATTTGTCTGACAAATTTTATTAGAGAAATGCGGAGAAAAACTTTTCAAATGCTAGATTTGCAGGAAGAGGTTTTGAATCTGGCCTCTGCAACTTATAGGCTTTGTGACTTTGGGCAAATCACATCATACAACTGGACCTCAGTTTCATTATCTATAAGGTGAGAGGGTTGGATTAGTTAATGTCTAAGGTCCCTTTTTAATACTAGTTCTATAAATCCTGGATACCTCTGATTTTGAGACAGAGAAGAATCAGAAAAAACCGCTTCCAAGAATTTGCAGTTCTTTGTGACACCCGGCAGGTGTCAGCAGGAATTCCAACACTTTCTAGTTCCTTATGCTTCTAGAAGGAAGACCCAGACCAGGGATATTTTCACAGACTGCATCATTATGTTTTTAGCCAAGAGAAACCTCAGATTCTATTAAACCAGAACTTTCTCAGGCACTGGAGCAATCTGCATCATCACAGAGATAAATTTTAAGAGTTTTCTCTGGCTGGTGGCAGACCCTAGATTCAAACCTAGATCCCCTGATACCAAATCCATTGCTTGGAGCATCCTTCTCAGCTTCTCTCTGATAGGTTGTGCCAGACAACTTGGTGAAGGTCATGGAGTATGAGCTCTGCTTCTGGGGATATCTCAAAGAGACCAGAGTCTTAGAGATACCCTTTAGGAGATTATTAAGATTCAACAGGACAAGAAGTCTTCAAAGCTTATAGAAAAGGAATGACCAAATTTACTCTCAAGACTAGGATTTCTTCTGATTCATCTTCATTTCTTACCAGGCTTCATTTTCCTCTGGACTTCTCCATCATGTTACAGAGCATCATTTCAGCCCCAGAACTCACACTTTGGAAGTATCTTCTGTCCCTAGGGCTCCTCACTCTGATTGGACAGTTCCTCTCAGAGTTTCCACTTAAGGAGGGTACCCAGGCTAGCCATCTCTTCATTTCTCTCTAGGTGGTACTCCTCTTGAACTTATACATCATCCTCCCCTTCCTCTTCCTACTCTTTAGCCTTAGGGGAAATTACGTAAAATTTAGGTTTGGTTTATACCCAAGATCTCTTCAAAGCAAGGAATAGAAATACAAAAATATCGTACTCAACGTACTTTATAATGGGACATGACACTGCTATTTATTTTCTTTAAATGAAAAAAGTTTAACAGATTTATAAACGCTCAATGATTAAAGACTTTAAAAAATAACTTATAGCTATGATTGTACTTTACAAGGAAGCTCATACTTAAACTTTAGAACATGTAGCAGTTTGTGTGACTACTGGAAAACTGCTGGCTCTGCCTTGTCCAAACAATTTTTCAGGTGCATGTCTTCTGGGAGCCTGGTCATGACATGAATTCCTCTGCTTTTCAGTGATCGTCTTTTCCAAGGCAGAAACTACAACTTGGGAGCTCTTACAAAGAATCTCTGGACCTCTAAAATGACAAAATTAAGGCTGGGAACACATTTCAGAATCTTTGATGTTTAGTCATTCAGTCACCTTCCATCAAAGAAAGAAATAAAAATCCCAAGAGGCAGTCAAGAGCCCCAGATCCAGGCTTAGCTTACCCAGTTCAGTCCTTGTTTTAGCCACCATATTCCTTCAATTATTATATTGACAGAGCAAGAGAAAGGACATGTCCTTGTCCCATCATCTCATGGGAAATGTAATGTGTGGTATACTGGATAATTGGAGAGAGAAGGCAGAGAAAGAAGAAAGATGGGAGAGTAGAGGGATCTGGAATCTGCTTCTTCTTTTTAACTGATGCAGCAATACCCATGGCCCCTAACTTAGGGATGGAGGAGGCCCCAGGTTTTCTGATTCAAACTGTTGTAGGAACTTAGCCTAGCAGAGAGTAGGATTGATTGATAGGGAGGCAGGTTCCAGAACTTTGGGAGACAGGCAAGTTGTCAGTTAAGACTCTCACTGATTCACTGTATGGAGAGAGCTGTATTTCCCTTGGTGTGGGTCCTGATTTAACTAGAAATCATCTACAATCAAGAGACCCTGTGAGGGAGTTTGGCTGAGTTTGAGGTTGGGCGCAGTGGTGGACACTGGTTCAAATCCTCACTCCCTCTCCTGAATTGGATATACCAGCAGATCATCTGGACTTCAGTGGAAACAGCTTTTGAAGATCATCTAGCTTGTGGACACATATGTGAGAAACCCCATTCAAACAGCTGGACCTGTTCACCATCCAGTTTCTGGATTGGTTAGAGTTAAGGCAGTTTTAGTTTGTAGCTGGTTAGTGTAGGTTTCTCCCTCCTGGACTTTTGGGAGGAGACCCTAGTAACTTAAGTTTAGTTTACCCATTCCCTTCCATTCCTGACCCCAGTGTTTATTAAATCTTTAAAATATATTACACTCTCCTTGTTAAGTTCCTTTCCCAAATACCATGATTGGCACCATGATTGGAACTATGATGAAAAAAACTATCCACCTCCAGAGAAGGAACTGATGGAGTCTGAATACAGATCGAAGCATACTTTTTCAAAACTTTATTTTTCTTGTGTTTTTTTGTCTTTGTTTTCTTTTACAGTGAACAACATGGAAATACATTTTGCATGACTACACATGTATAACTTATATCAAATGGCTTGCCATTTCAGGGAAGAGAGAGAGGAGGGAGAGACAGAATTTCAAATAAAAAATTTCAAAAAAAATGTTAAAAACTTTTTTTTACATGTCATTGGAGAAAAATAAAATATTTTAAAAAGAAGCCTTTGTGGTGTAATGATTAGAATGGGTGGTTGCCAAAGTTGTAATTAACCCTTAAGTCACAAGACTGTTGATAGCTAGATTTATTAGTAAGAGAAAGAAAATAAAAGAGAAATATAGAAAGGAGGTGAAGAATTTCCTAGCCTAATAATCTAGAGCCTACAACTCAGTGTCTGTCTCCAAATTGCAGCCTCAGAAAACAACAACCCACTACCATCACCACCACCAATCCCATTTCCACAATTAGCCTGGCACCAACCAGATGGGCAGTGCCTGTGGGATCAATTTTGTGGTTGCTGATTGACCCAAATTCAAAACAAATGGAAGGGAAGTTCAAATCTTTGATCAAATCAACACACACATTCCCTTCTCACAGTGGTCATGAGCAAAAGATGCTTTTAGAGTGAAAACATGAAGTTGTTAGGAGGAAACAATCACAGCCATTTTGTTAGGATGAAAATTATAAACTTCAAGCAACCACTGCATTTTTGGTGACAAACTCTATCTCCTTTTTCTTTTTTCAGTTTCCTTATTTTCAGTGGATAGTGCTATATTG
The DNA here is from genome assembly GCF_016433145.1 of Gracilinanus agilis. NCBI lineage: Eukaryota > Metazoa > Chordata > Mammalia > Didelphimorphia > Didelphidae > Gracilinanus > Gracilinanus agilis. The sequence goes on from NC_058130.1 coordinate 426,181,017, forward strand.
TATCTATTGGCTATGTGCAGAGGCATGGATAATTGTTTATAATATTCATAATGGTTATAAAAGCTTTCTTCATGATACCTTTGTGAAGTAGACTGTGAATCTCATTATCTCCATTTTAGGATGAGGAAACTGAGACTCCTGAGAGGTTAAGTGACTTCTTCATGGTCCCACAGCTAGTAAGTGTCAGAGGGGAATTTGATCATAGGTGTCATAAGTCCAAATATGATATACTTTCTACTATGCCTTAACCAGTCTCCCTGTGCTCCAGAGGCTTTGCTGCTTTGAGTCAGGGCATAGTAGCCCCTGAACAAGAGTCCAGGCACATACTCACAGTACACTTTTGAAAGGGAGAGCATAGAGGTGACCCAGAGATCAAAGGAAGTTCCCCCCTCTCACCACATCTGTCCTAAAGCTATAATCTGTCCTCTCAATTCTGAAATTCCAACGATTCACTAAAATCTTTGGACCTTCATCATCTATTTAGACAGCATTGAAAGAAAATTGATCCACATTCAAATGAGTGGTGTTTGATTTGCAGTCCTGGCTGTAGATAAAATTGTCCTATTTGGTGTTAATATCCTGCCAATCCCAGGGTTGCAGCTGGGCAACAAGTCCCTGTATTAAAAGCCTGCTGGAAGAGTGGGCAAAAATCAATGCTTTCCTTATTGAGCAGACCTGAATTTCCAGCCCTGAATCTGAGATATGCTCCTTTAATAAGCACTGTTTAACAGAAACATCATTTTGAAGCCTAAATTCAGAGTAAAGTAGCAGACAGTCACAAGTGTGGAAGAGAATACCTGTTAGATTCTATGGTAATGGGAAGTCATTAATCAGATCACCCTAAAGCTTTCTTCCCCCTCTCCCCCAATCATTAGAAAGGAGCCAAAAAGCTCAGGGAGTCTGGAAAAGATTTTTTTAAATTGCTAACTTAATTTTCCTCACTTCACCCTACTTTCACTCTGGCCTAAGGAAAGACTATTTAAAGTCAGATGAGGACATCAAGAGAGGCAGTGTGGCCTTATAGATAGAGGGCCTATTCTAGAGTTGAGAGATCTGAGGTTCAAGTTGTATCTCTGACACATTCTGACTGTGATGCTGGGCAAACCAGTCCTGTTATTTAACCTCTCTGTGCCTTTGACAGCTCTCTGGCTTTTTAAAGTTAGAGGTGAGTCACTGCATCCTGGGCCATTGCCAGTTGTCCTGACTTCTGTCCTGCCATTTGATTTCAGTTACTCTGAAAGGGAGTGAGGTCAATGACTTTGAGCAACTCTGCCTAACTTAAATCCAACTGAGGAGCAAGTCAAGACATCATCTTGTAATGCCATTGGTCCTCTTTGAAAAAAAACAAACAAAGGACAAATTTAAAAAATAGGTGAGTTTCTAATTTGTCTTGATGGAGGGATTCCACCTGCCCCCTTTTCTTTATTTTAAAACCTTACCTTCTTTTTTAATATCAATACTAAAAAATACTAAGAGTGTCAAGGGGTAGACAATTGGTGTTAAATGACTTGTCCAGGTCACGCAGTTAGGAAGCATCTGAAGCCACGGGAAATGGGTGAATAGTGGAGGGAAGTTCTTAGAGAATTCAGTTCAGTATCTTTGGAATCTTAGGTGGAAGGAAACCTTATAATCTGCCATTAAGTACTTTGCAATATCTGAGCATAATTGGACAATAGCTTTATTATTATGATGCAAGATTGATGTTATTTTATCATTTGAAAAGGGCAGCTAAGTAGCACCATAATGAATAGAGTTCTGGGTCTGGAGTCAGGAAAACTCATCTTCTTGAATTCAGATCTGCCCCCAGACACTAGCTATGTGACCCTGCGCAAATCACTTTATCTTGCCTCAGTTTCATCATTTGCAAAATGAGCTGGAGAAGGAAATGGCAAACTTCTCCAATATAATTGCCAAGAAAGCTCCTAATGAGGTCACAGAGTTGGACATGACTGAACAATAAATTGTCAGATTTAAACAGTAGCTAAAATGTATAAGTAACTATGCCCAGCCAGAGTGTGCATATTGAAATAGCTATTTTTATCGAACTGTGATACATAGTGTAAACATCCCCAAACACATAATCCTCAGGTCTCTTGATGCTTATGACTAAGCACAGCTTTTGGAATTTAATAAAAAAGAAAATTATTGACCATCTCAATGAATCTTTCATCTCTATAACAAATAACCTTCCATAAAAGGAGCTCAACAAGAAAGGTTTTAGAATATTGGCTATTACTCTACCTTATTTTTTTCTCCATGTCATTCCTCTCAGCAACTTTTCTAAACTTCTTCCTCTATCTTTAACCCTTCATTAGCAACTCCTATCATTTCCCAACATATGCTTACAGCCGAAGGTTGATTTTCCCACTTTATACAGATTAAAGTATATAAACATATATACATATATATATATATAAATTTACAACTCTATATACAGATTAACTTCCCATCGTCCCCTCCTTTCAATACTGAAAAGTTCTTCAATATTTTTCATATAAAACACACACATCCCTTCCTTCAAGAAAGAAGAAGGAAAAAGTGGAAAATACATGTATATACACACATAGCTTCTGATTATAGATTTCACACCCAGTCAATAATTGTGCCCTAGATTATAAGAGGTCCAGGGACACTCTTGAAGTAGGATCCTCTTTTCAGTTTTGGGTACCAAATGCAATAGGGGTGCAGATCCTATTACTCTGAGGCTCATTTTTCATTGACTTATCTGTACCCATCCTTCTGGAGCCCCTACTTCTTCTTAGATCCTTGAAGTTGTTCACAAATCAAATTCATTACTAAACACTTTTATTAGAATATAAAAAATAAGAAGCATTAGACATTCATAAAATGTTATATTCCAATCACTTGCCAGTTATGACAAACCTTTCTGTTAGAGTTCTTTTTCTATCTTTTTAGTCTCCCAAAGTTATAAGAAAGATACAACCTGTAAAAATAGTGCTTTTAAATAAGCCTTCTATATTCCAAGAAAGCAATAATGGGATCCAGAAGTTAGCTCATATTGGGCTACTACTGTTAACAGCGATATAGCATAAAAGCTACTGTACTGATGGTAAATTAACTTGAAAAGGCTAGGAGCCAAGGCTAAAATGGAGGGAGAGTTGGTGCATGACATTTTATTTGCAGATGATTGTGCACTTACTGCAGTTTCTGAGGCTGAGATACAACAGTTTCTCTGCCACTTGTGCTAATTTTGGCTTGACAATTAACACCAAGAAAACAGAGGTTCTCCACTAGCCAGCATCACACCATCCATAACATGGAACCATCACTTCCAGCAAATGGAGAAATTCTGAATGCTGTGGATAAATTCATTTACTTTGGCAATGTATTTCCCAGGGATGTACACATAGATAATGTGGTTTTCACATACTCTGCCAGAGCTAGATTAGTGTTTGGGAGGCTCCAAGAGAAAGTGTGGGAGAGAAGAGATACTAGGCAGCCTACATAGCTGAGGGTCTACAGAGCCGTTGTGCTGACGTTGTTTGCCTGTGCACCATGCCAGAAAATGGAACTATTTCCATTGAATTGTCTTAGGAAGATTCTGAAGATCGTCGGGTGAGTTAAGGTACTGGACACTGAGGTCCTTCCTCAAACTGAATTGCGAAGGATTCAGACTCTAGTGTAGAGGGAACACTAGATGGGTTGGCCACGATGTTGGAGTGTCAAATGTATGTTTGCTCAAAAGAGTATTTTATGGAAAACTCACACAAGGTAAATGCTGAAAAGGTGGTCAGAGGAAGCAATACAGGGACATCTTAAAGTCTCCCTGAAGAACTTTGGTATCAGTTATGAACTATGGGAGATGCTGGCACATGACCATCCCACATGGCATGCTTAAAGAAGGCACTATGTTCTATGAGCAAAGCAGAATTGCAGTGGCTCAAAAGAAATCTGAGATGCACAAATTTAGAGACATCATGTTCACATAGACTTTTTGTGCTCTACCTGTGGTAGATCTCATAGTGGTCTGATCAGTAACAGTGGAACATATTATACAGTAACTTCAATATTGTGATATCATTTTGAGCCTCTTTGAGTATGAAGGACAGTAATATAACAGGCTATCACACATGAATTATAATTATAATTACTATAGAAACTTTAGAAGCTCCTAATCTATAATTTCAAGGACAAATAAAACAACAGAATGAGATGATCAATTCTACAGATCTATCGTATGGCTCTAAGATCCTAAAAACCATAGTTATAAAAACATTTTTTATGGCTTGTGCATCTGCCCAACCCTACAACAACTTCACTGAAAAAAAAGATGCTGTTCAAATACACATGGATGGTCCTACTTCTTATCCATGGTGGATAACTGTTGGAGGCACCATTTTATCTCCTTTGACTTTTCCCATCTCCACATATTCCTGTGAAATCATTCAAGCGAAACTCATATCTTTTTTCTCCTCTCTTGAGGACAGATTAAAAATTTTTTTTTCATATTTGTTGTTGACACAATTGTAATAATCATGTTCTGACATTTTGTGATTCATGTTCTCTCCTTCCCATCTACCCTTCTCCCCACCCCAAGAGGGCAGGTAAGATGATAATAGGCTATACATGGGTTATCATACAATTCATATTTCCATGTTTGTCATGTTGTGAAAGAGGACATATATTGCTTCACAAGAGAAAAATTCATGGAGGAAATAAAGTTAAGAATAGTATTTTTTGTGATTTGAAAAAATGTATTTAATTAAGAATATTTTTCCATGGTTACATGTTTCATATTCTTTCCCTCCCCTCATCCCACCCACCCCTCCCATAGCCAACAAGTAATTCCACTGAGTTTTACATGTATCATTGATCAAGACCTATTTCCACATTATTAATATTTGCATTAGGGCGATCACTTGGTCTACATCACCAATCATATACCCATCGACCCATGTGATCAAGCAGTTGTTTTTCTTCTGTGTTTCTACAAGAATAGTATTCTTAAGTCTTCATTTAGTCTCTATCAGTTCCTCTTATGGCAGTGGATAATCTTTTTCATCGTAAGTTCCTTGGAGTTGTCTTGGACTCTTTCTTGTATTGCTGATAATAGTTATGTCATGCACAGTTGATTGTCATACATTATTGTTATTACTGTGTACAATGTTCTATTGGTTCTGCTCACTTCATTTTACATCACTTCATAAAAGTCTTTCACGGCTTTTTTTTGTGATTGTTGTATTTAACATTTCTTATGGAACAATAATACTAAACTCACATCCTGAGAAATTTTAATTTTTGGAGGAAAGGGAAAGCCAAGCTATATAGAAATATCAAAGTCCTGGTAAAGTATCACAGTGCCCTCTTTACCCTGAAAAGCAGGAGGATGTGAGGGAAAGAACTTCTTGGATGAAAAGAGAGCATGATCTGAGTCCTAAACTGAAAGAATAAAATGAAGCCTTATCTGGGGTTACAAAGGTTCTTGGCCTATCAAACCAAGAGAGGGCATGATAGGACTGGAGTTTGCCTCAGAAGTTTCAAAAGTAGAGACATCAAGTCACAGTGCACTGATTAGAAAAAATAATTAAGTTGGTTTTTAAAAAAAAACCCTTCCCTTCCATCTTAGAATCAATACTAAGTATTGGTTTCAAGGCAGAAGAGCAGTAAAGGCTAGGCATTGGGGGTTAAGGGACTTGCCCAGGGTCACATAGCTAGGATGTATCTGAGGCCAAATTTGAACCCAGGACCTCTTATCTCTAGGCTTGGCTCTCAATCCACTGAGCAATCTAGCTGCCCATCCTGGTTTGTTTTTCTATAACCTCTCCGAAGATAGCATTCAGTCATGGCAGAAGTAGACAAACTCTTCTTGCATGATGCCATATACTCCATGACATCTTAGCTTTTTTTTTTTTCTTTTTCAATTGATGAGAATCGACTTGTGGCTCCAGATCTTTACTATAACACCTGTACACTGGTCACACAGACATGGATTTAAATTAGGGGATGAGTAAGGGGGTTAAATGAGGATTTTTAAATCAACAAAATGGAAAATAAGTATCAGAGGAACACATCCTTTAAATTGCTTATTCCATTGACATCAAACTATATTAAGATGGCTTTTTCCTTCAGGAAGTATTATAAGACTTTACTCCATTTTTTTCCTGTTAGATTTTAAGTCTAAAGGTCATGCTCCTAAGGGTATAAAATTCTATGTTCAAATGCAATGTGGACATTAAGACTAAAGCCCACTATTTAAATAGGATAAAAGATGATATATGGGCAAGATACTTCCTGCATTCATCTCAAGCTTATTTGTTCACTATGTTTAATATGAAAAGGAACATAATTCCTTAGCTAGTATAAAATTAACATGTTTCATTTATCTGAAATATTCCTCTTCTGGAGAGCAAATACCAGATGTTCCATTTCTATACTTATCAAGATAGAAGATTGCAGTTTTGGCTTAGAATTATGGGCATGGAAATGGGACACAGGAGAGGGGACTGACTTTGGAGTCTGAGGACCTGAGTTTGAATTCCAAACCTGTTACTTTCTACTTCTGTGACTTGGGCAAGTCTTTGTGCCTCAGTTTCATCTTCTGAAACCAAATGGTTTGACTAGATATTTTATATCTCTAAAACTTCTGATCTCATAACTTCCCTGACAATGCAGAATATCCTGTCACAATATCTTTGACAGGTAGATATCCAACCTCTATCTGAACTTTTCCAGTGAATGATAATAATAATGGTAATAATATACCTTAATCAACAATTGAAATCAAAAGACAAAAGATCTGGGGAATACAAGGAGTTAAGGTTGTTCAAAGAATAAAATTAACAATTCAACACCAGTGAAAAAATTATACTATAAAGGTTTGAGAAGCAAAACAATTATGAAAGGAAGAATACCAAAAGAGAAGATGTATAACATTTTTTTGAAAGTGAAGCCACAAATATATTTATATACCCTTACTAATAAAAAATTTATAAACACCCTCCAATATATGTACTTACCTGTTTATAAATTATTTACATATGCTACTTTACTGATGTCTATTAAAACATACTAAGAAACTAAAAATGACAAACCAAGTATGAAATGTTTTAAATTAATGGTTATGAATGGTGCAAAATCTTTTTATAAATAATAGTATTTTTAGTGAGAGCTATTATAATGAATATACTTTAAAAATATCTTTAACACCTTGCATTATAGTGATTCAACAATGGTCTGTTATCGTTTAATTTACTATAAGACTTGGTTTTAATTGCTCTTATAGATGAAAAAGATTTCTCATGAAGATATGACTCTCTTTTTCATTTGTTTACTTATTTATTTTTAAACCCTTACCTTCCATCTTGGAGTTAATACTGTGTACTGGCTCCAAGGCAGAAGAGTGGTAAGGGCTAGGCAATGGGGGTCAAGTGACTTGCCCAGGGTCACACAGCTAGGAAGTGTCTGAAGTCAGATTTGAACCTAAAACCTCCTGTCTCCGGGCCTGGCTCTCAGTCCACTGAGCCACCCAGCTGCCCCCAGATATGACTCTCTTTTGAGATGTATCTTGTTCATCTATAGGCAGTTGATGATATAGGACTGGATCCCCCAAATCACGTCTCTACTCCCTCTTTTCCCTCTGTCACTGGATGTCAAAACTATCAGCTCTTCCAGCCAATGGTAGCTTTCAGTGATGTTTGTGCTGACTTGCCTGCTGCTCACTGGAAGAATGTCGGAGGCAACAGACTGATCGTTTGCCCAGAAACAACCAGGTTACTAGTGACAGCAAGAACCCAGAGGGAAGCTTGGTTATTTATGGTTCAAATTCATTGCCCAAGACAAAATCTTATATTCAGCTTTCATTATTGCTTGGCCCGTACTATATGTGCTGCCGTAGGAGTTGCAATGGGAGGGCGATGGTTAGGGGAAGAGGAAGATCTAGAAATTAAATCACAAGTCCCCCTCACTAAGCATGTACAATAATGGTCAAATAAATAACAATTCTACAGGTAACCTGGGGCTCCAGTGCCTCCCATCTTCTGGACCTTATCCTTGACATCTTCACTTGTCAAAGTACTCCTGAAGTTTACCTCCATGGGGTCAAGTCCTCATCCTACACATTCATTCTTCTTGCACCTTCCTATTCTTTTTCAGGTTACTGCTTAAGTGCACACCCACTGAAGATGCTCAGAGCCTACTTTCTGGGCGAAGGTATGGTCAGAATGAATACACACTGGCTTTCATTTCTCCTTCCATGATCCCACATTCATAGCACCCAGCCAGCCTCCGACCACCTCCAAGTCAGCTGTGCCAGTGTGATAGCTGTTTCCTGATATTCCAAAATAATGCAAGGGAGATTGCCCCAGAGGTTCTTATCAGCCAGGGATGAGATGTTTATCTTCCCACACGAGAAGCAACATCCATCTGTCTTTCTTTTTATTATCCTAGAAGCCTCCAGAGGTGCTGAGAGACACATACTCTCCTATCCTTTCTTCTCTACTAATTTAACACAAGAAGTTAAGTTCTAGTAAAGGAGTTCTTTTTTGTGTGAGTGCCATGGTTCCCTCTGATACTCTGATGAAGCCTATAAATGTCATTTCAGAATAATGTTTTTAAATGACTGAAGGAAATTTAAATTTCAATTAGAGGTTAGTGAAAATAAAGGTATGTATTTTCTCATTCATGTTTACCGATCCCCTAAAATCTATCCACAAACCTCCTATACTCCCAAATTAAGGACTCTTGTTCTAGGTAGTCTATTAGGAGTTAGTATATAAGACAGTAGCCTTGGAGTCAGGATACCCTGGGTTCAAATTCTCTGACATTTACTAGCTACATTATCCTGGAGAAGTCACTTTGATATCTTTGTGTTTATGTTTCCTCATCTGTAAAAGGAATAGGTTGCACTTAAAGGACTCAAAATCTATCTATGTATCATCTATTTATCTATATAGTCCCCCAAAATGAGTATAGTAAATTTAAAACGTATGATGGGAAGAAAGATTACTGTTGGTGCTGGTAAAGATCCAGGGCCCATGGAGCATCTCAAAGAGATAATGGAGACATTGGAGAAACCCTCTAGTAACCACTAAGTAAACAAAATTTATAAATTAATGTTGAGGGCTAGACTAGAGTTGAAGAAAGAAAAGAAAAATATTAGAAGAAAAGGAAAATAGTCTGTGATGCAGAGTACTGAACAGAAGAGAAGACAGGCTTTGAGGAAGGAGAAGGATACATGCACATACATACATACATACATACATGCATACATACGCACACACAAGATGAAGGCAGGGGAAGTTGGGCAGTCAGGGTCAGGGCTCTTGGCTGGTCACCTGCTTCATGTAGGTTTCCAGCAGGAACTTTTTAAAGGCTTTAGGTTTTATCCAAAGCTCAGCAGCATGTGTTCAACAGGCTATCAATATTGGGTTCTCCCAGTAGGCTCTGGATAGAGAGTAGGATGGTCCTGATATCATGTCCAAACAGATATTGCTTTGGGTGTTCACATTAGGATGGTAGCATGGTGTGACAAATTTCACTGTGGGAGCATTATATGGGGAGCTGCTGGGAAACTCTGGAGAAAGCTTGTACCTTAGATCTTCCTATATTGTTCCAGCTGCACCATGGATAGTCCCAATCCATTTGAAGAGATCATCTGATTCTGGGAAGGCAGAAATTCCTTTATTTCCAGACATTGAGCAATCAGCTGATATATGGCTGCCATTTAAAGGAGTCACAGCAAGTCTGGCCACTGGGCATTCGGGAAGGCTGTCCTTTTCATTATGATTATGATATTAGGAGTATATCTGATAAATGTATTCCACAAATGGCTTCTCTAGGACATCTATTGCCTAGGGGGAAGTGAGGCAGAGATCTAAAACATTTTCTGGAGCAGCACAGCTCTTTTGTAGTTTTAATATTGTATCTTTTAAATTTCCCAGACCATTCATCAATCTATCTTCACACCAAACTCTAGCAAGTGTATATTTTCTGGATCACTTGAAGTTGGGAAGGTGACAAGAGTCTTAATGGATGGGGAGAAGCAATTCAATGTGGATAAATTTATGAGAGACTGTATGATAATGGCACTTGAATTTTCAGCCCTAAACTGAATTGAGGTATAATTGAGGCAGGCACTTCTTCTGGGCTAGAGATGCTTCCTGGTGATTGCACAGACATCCAAGCAAGCTGTGAAAGAGTCAGGTAGGCATCATCTGCCTATCTACATGTCTTTCTAGCTCCAGTGACTATGTAAAGGCATGTAATTCAGATCAAAGGAAAGTTCCCTGTACCAGTACCATCTTACATGTGGATAGAAGCCATGGACAAATGATACTTAATTTCTCCTTTGGTTAGCAAATTCACAACTCCTGCTCTCCCAGTTCCTTGGATTTAGTTTTCAATTGTTGAGATAACTCCTCCCCACTCCCTTTCCCTTCTACCACCATCTTCTATCATTTCCAATTGCCTCTGTTTTTGTTATTGTTTAGTGTGTCCAACTCTTTATGACCCTGTGGACCATAGCACACCTGTGAGCAGTTTTCTTAGCAAAGATACTGGAATGATTTGCCGTTGTCTTCTTCAGTGGACTAAGGCAAACAGAGGTTATGTGATTTGGCCAGAATAAAACGGCTATTAAGTGTCCGAGGTTGGATTTGAGCTCAGTCCTTCCTGACTCTAGACCTAACCATCTAGCTGCCTCACCTCTGTTTTATCCTTCTTTAATTCTTTAATCTTTAAATTCTATTTTGCTCTGCCTTCTTCCATTGTACCTTCTCCATTGGCCTCTCCTTAATCATTTTTTATCTTTTAAAAACTTTTTTTATGTTTTTAAATGATGTCTTTTTTTCTCCCTTACATGGCCATAGTTTCCCCACGTATTTCTCTCTCACTTTTCCCCAGCAGGCCATCTCATTAAACAAATAGTTTTTTTTTTTTGAGAGGAAAAATATCAGCACAACTTATCAATATATTGAAAAAGTCTGAAGACTTGTGCAATATATAGCATCTGAGGCTTTCTTGCCTCCAGAAAGGAATGGGTTATGGTTGTTCTTTATATCTATTTATTCTGAGGTCTGCTTAATATTTGTAATTTTGTTATGTTTGCTTGTAATTTTTCAGTGTGGCTGTTCTTTCCATTTACATTGTTGTAATAGTTTTATTTATTGTATTATTGGACCTGCTTAGTTTTCTCTCCATCATTTCATACTTTCTGGAGTAGTTCAGTAGTTGGTTTGCAGCCTCCTTTTCCACCCCAATTCCTGTTCTCATACTCAGAGACTTCAATATATACATTGATATGCCCTCAAATATTATTTTTCTCTCCAATGCTCCCATGACCCAGTCCTTCATTCCATTTTAGCCACCCACAGGGGCTTGATCTCACTATGACTCAAATTATTATCTATGAGTCATGACCCTTTTATATTTCTCTTACTGTCTCTCTGTCTCTATCTCTTTCTGTCTGTCTCTGTCTCTGTCTCTCTTTCTGTCTTTCATAATTCTAAATGTCACTGGAGGAAGCCAGATAAGCATGCCGTCCACTACAAATTGATGTCATCTAATCTCAACTGGGCCCACAATACTGCATGTCAATTCCAGATCAATTCTCAGTTACTCCCAACCATGACTGTTCCAAATCTTCTTTTTTCTCCTGTGATATATTCTTCATTTTGTCTTTTAGCACTGGCCATCACCTACATTAACTTACATCTACTTTTCTTACTGTTCATTTAGCAAGGTACTCCATCTATCTCTTGACTTCTGCCCTGCCTGATTCCACATCTGAATATATTCTGTCCTCTTCTCTACCTCACAGAATCTCTTCCTTCAAAATAGTTCAAGCTTCTCCATGAATTCTTTCTTGATGTCCCTTTCCCCCCAACTTTTATAAATCTAATTACTTGTCTGTATTCTAGATGAGTGTATCTACACTCAAGATGAGTGTTTCTAAACCTAGATAGAACTCTAGATTTAGCTACATATGGATGTGTAGTTTTTTTCAAAACAATGAGCTCTGATATATTTGGGAGTCATCTGCCTAGCAGTAGTGATGGTTGAAAAAGGAGATTTAGGGAAATAGAGATACAGAGTGCAACAGAGGATAGGGTTCAGAGTGACCAAGGTTCAGGGGAGAGAGAGAACTAGGAAGACCTTGGTTAAACTCCAATCTGATGCTTACTCTGGGGCTAGGTATTGGGCAAATCCTTTAACTTTCTGGTGCTCCAGGGAACTCTGTTGAAGTTCATAAGTTTCTGAGAATGCTCTGATCCACAGAGTTACCTCATCCTAGATTTCCATTCAGCAGAAGGAATCAAAGATCCAGTTCCTATACCCTATATGATGTAGGTATTAGGTTTTTTGATTAGTTAAATATGGGCAATTTAAGCAATATGTCCTTGATAATCAGCATTAAACAATATGGCGCAACAAAATCAACATTAAAATGAGTACTATTGTCTAGAGTGTGTAATTAAAAGAAATAAAATTAATAATAATTTTTGATATATTATATTAGGTAATTTAATATATTGCTAATAATTAAAAAATTAAAAATTAATTTAGCCTTAACTCAAAGCTATTTGGTCAAGAATGGGGCTTCTTAACTTTGGTTGCATTAACTTAAAAATTATTCATTTATTCATTTGTTACATTAAAATTCTCAGGTATCTCCCTCTCTTCCTCCTCCCCACATTAGAGAAGGCATAATTTGATTTAAAAAATGTGTATATAAGCTATGTCTTGCTTGTTTCCCTTGGTTATTTCTTTCTCTGGAGGTTGATATATGTAAATCATTCTTTGAGAACTATTTCTGTGGCTGTATAGCCTATTCTTTTGGTTCTGTTCATTTAGTTTTTCATAATTTCATGTAGTTCTTTCCATGTTTTTTTTCTTCTAAAGTTAATCTGCTCAGGGCAGTTGGGTGGCTTAGTGGATTGAGAGTCAGGCCCAGAGATGGGAAGTCCTGGGTTCAAATCTGGCCTCAGATACTTCTTAGCTGTGTGATCCTGGACAAGTCACTTAACCCCCATTGCCTAGCCCTTACCACTCTTCTGCCTTAGAACCAATACCAGTATTGATTCTAAGATGGAAGGTAAGGGTTTAAAAAAAATAAAAAAATAAAATTAACCTGCTCATCCTTTTTTTAAGGTACAGTAGTAACATATGCCACAATTCGTTTAGTCATTCCCCAATTGATGGGCATTCTGTCAATTTTCATTTCTTTGCTAACCACAAAGAAAGCTGCGATAACATTTTAGAACATAATTAACAATTTTTAAACCTTTACCTTCCATCTTAGAATCAATACCATATTTTGGTTCCAAGGCAGAAAAGCAGTAAGGGCTAGGCAATGGAGATTAGGTGACTTGACTAAGGTCACACAGCTAGAAAGTGTTTGAGGCCAGATTTGAACCTAGGACCTCCTGTCTCTAGGCCTGGTTCTCCATACCCTGAGCCACCCAGCTGCTGATAGGAAGGGTTTTGAACACCGAACAGAAAATTTCATATTTGGTTGTAATGATATGAAGCTATTAGAATTTATTGCATAGGAGGAGGAGGGAGGTGAACATGGTCAGACCTGCATTTTCATTAAATCATGACATCTGAGTGGAGGATGCAATATTAATCATACTTCTTTAGAGTTAAGAAGTTATTTAAATTATGAAGATGTTTTCATATCTATTGTCTCATCTTCCTTTTCTGGGAGAGTTAGGGCAAGCATTATTTTTAATATTTGACAGACGAAGAAACTGAGGAATAGGAACATAGAAGTTAGATGAATTGCCTAAGGCTACATAGCTAGTTAGGGTATAAATGGGACTAAACTCCATATTTTCTCTCTTCTACATATCTAGAAATCAGAACATTTATATATTTAGCTTGGAAATAAGGAAAACAAAAGAGAGAGTATTGACTTCTAAGACTATGATCCTTCCTGTAATATTACTTCTCTGAATTACTCAAAGACTTTAATTTTAAGGTGCACTTGCTTTATGTAAAATCATGTGTTTTATATAACGAATGAGTTGTTAGATGAAAATAGGAAGGAAATTACTTGATTGCCCTGAAGGTATTAAAATAGAACTGTGATTTCATCTATTTGAATATTCCCTCTAATGATTCAGAGTACCTTCCATCCATCCCTCCCATCCTGTGTGACTTGTTCACATCCTTCCCTAAGTTTGTTCTAAGAGGTCCACTCATTGTTTTGGGGATTTTCTTCACTTGCATATGATATCACAAGTATATGCATGTAGCACACAGGCTATCAGTGATCCCTCATTCTTGTCATGTCACCAGTCTTCTTCTCTTTTTGAAATTGGAGGGCATATTCCAGGATGTGTGTGTGTGTGTGTGTGTGTGTTTTCAATGAATACCTATATGTTTGCTTTTCTTTTTAAAGAGATCTTGTTTTAGTGGAATGTTATATTCATGTGTGGCTTATCATTGGCCACATGAGAATTCCAAAGGCCTCATTGTTGAATAAAATCCTTAGTTCACAGAACTTACATGAGAATTTTTAGGCATAAGAAAAATAATGAAAAATTGAATCAACTGAAATGAAGAATACCTATTTTCCTAAGGCGCTTTTCCAACTTAGAGTTTTATTGTTAGTAGTGACCCATACAAGATACTTATTGAGTAGTGAAACATGTATTGACATATATGACATCAAATTTTCTACATAAAATACACAGAAATAATGAACTTAAAATCGAGAAGAATATATAAACTGGATTCTCTTCTACCACATCATAAAACAGAGTTGTAGACAACAAACTAGGATGTCACACAAAGTTCTACAGGCATTGGCCAGATTTCATCTTCCACATGCATTAGACATCTGGGAAATAGACTAATGGATTTGGAAACCACACAGGTGAGACAAAACTAGAAGTTGCTTTAAAAAAAAGTCATTGGTATTTTCCACATTCATTAACAGCACCTCAGTTTTCAATAGCTATTGTACAAGTCCTTGTATAATGATACAGAATCAAAAGCTTTTGGCATGTGCTTATAATAATGATACATATATTCCTTCCATGGGAAATGTCACACATGATGCTCAAAAATTCTTGAAAAACTTCTATCATGAGAAACTCTTGTAATGGACATTTAAATAACTAAGGATTAGAAGCAGCCATAATAAGTGCTAAACTTTTAGATTCACCAGACACATTATATAGTATTTCTTCCTACTTAATCTGATTTCTAAAAACATTCTCTTAACATTAAAATAAGTATTGTTGTCCAGTGTGTGTTTTAAATTAAATAAAATTAAAGATGATTACCTTTAGCCTTAAGCCAAAGTTGTTTATAATCCTTCCTTCATTCCTTCCTTCCTTCCTTCCTTCCTTCCTTCCTTCCTTCCTTCCTTCCTTCCTTCCTTCCCTCTCTCTATCTTCACTAGAATAAAATATTTTTTAATAGAAAGGTTTTTTTTTTCATTTCTAGTTCTGGGGTAACATGTTCAACATTTAACATTGTGTTAGCATCTGGGTCCATTAACAGATCAATGAATAATGGGTATACAAGTAAGTTATTTGGTTCTCATAATTCTGAGAGGTACTTGTCCTATATCAGACAGGTGAAACTCTAGTTATGACTTGTTAAGAGTTCACAGGATCGCTAAAGATAAAGGAGAAACTAGAATTCATGCCTTTTGGCTCAGTACAAAATCTCTACTATATGTCCCTTTTCAGATTTATACTAGGATTGCTTGTTTTTATGTAATTATAGTATATGAATATATTCCTCTTTAAGAGTAACTGACTTTTTTCCTTTAGATCTTTGAACGAGGTTTTCATTTGTGGATTTTAGATGTGATATGATATTCTATGATGTGAATTGTGACAAAAGAATAGGAGCTGTTGGGTTCCATTAACTTTTTTTTTAAAAATTTTTTTTTAAACCCTTGTACTTCGGTGTATTGTCTCATAGGTGGAAGAGTGGTAAGGGTGGGCAATGGGGGTCAAGTGACTTGCCCAGGGTCACACAGCTGGGAAGTGACTGAGGCCGGGTTTGAACCTAGGACCTCCTGTCTCTAGGCCTGACTCTCACTCCACTGAGCTACCCAGCTGCCCCCTAACTTTTAAAAAATATTTCGATAACTATTTCACTACAATTGATTTCCTTTGTAATCCTTTGTATTTTATTGTATGCATTTACTAATATTCTAAGAAGGGGTCTGAAGGCTTCACTGACTGCCAAAGGGGTCTATGACACAAAAAACTCTTGGATTCATTCAACATGAATTATATGAGCTCTAGCTTTGTTGTGGGTGGCTAGATTATAAGGCATCTCTCAGTCTCTTAGATGTCCTTTTAGTTTTCCCTGTAACCTGTCTCGAATCTCCAATGAAGATGAATCTAGGGTGGATTAACTCAGTTATGATAAAAACCATCTTAGACCAGTGCAAAAGAAAAGAAATGAATTTGGGTAAAATTACTGTTTCTAGCAATGGAAGAAAAAATGTATTTCTGAGCTGTCAGGCATAAATCTTTCACATTGAAAAGATAAACTATGAGTTGTGCTATACTGTGTTCCTTGGTAAGAATCTTGACACTCAGTGTCAACTAATGATTTTTACTTCACCTCTGAAAGACCGCAAATTCATAATTTCAGACAAGCTCCATTAATCAAGCTGGAATATTACATACAGTATTTTTAAATCAATACACCTAAAAGGTGAAATGTATTTATGTGGCATTTCAAGATTTTGTCTCATTCCATCAGCAAATTAAAGCCTGTGACATGGTAACATTGCTGTTACAAAGATAGACATACAAGGAATGTATCTATCAAAGATGGAATCCCATGTCTGAAGAGGGGCTGTGGTTGGGAAATTGAGACTCACATTTATGTAGATGGTTAACATTCCAGAACATGTTCCTTGCTATATTGTAAAACAGGGCATAGACTGACTCACAACTTCATAATTCAATGTCTCTATAATGATACATATACACAGCTGTGAGATTCACATAGCTGTACCTGCATTTGCAAACGCACACCCCTTCTGGTGTTTTGCTGCGTCCATGAGGATGCTCAGTGAATATTACTTGTTGCTATGTCAACTGAGTTCAGATCCAAGTTGTAATGGATTGTTCTGGATTCCCCAACCCACCAGGTATAAAGCTGCATAAAACTAATTCAATATATCTTTTTCTCTCAATTAAATGAAAATAAATTTTTATCCCTGATCATACTTAGCATGTGTTTGACCATGAAATTCTCCTAACATACCATTGTTATATATTATATACAATCATAATTCTTATTTTGTAGCTTTAACTTTTAACTAGAGATCTTTAAAGTGCTGTAAAATTGAGAATTATTTCTTTTGTTTCACGTTCTCTACAATTAAACAAAATGGAATAGTTGGTTTCTGAGAGATACTCAGATTTGCAGCATGGCATGTACCTGCTAGCTACTAACTAGGACATTCCTTTTTTTTTTTTTTCCAAATTCACTGAAAAATCACGAACTAGATGCTGCAGGTTATATTCCTGTGACTTTACGTGTGATTTGAGGGAAGGGTTCTGCAGGAATAGCATAAAGTGATTTACTCTTTCCTCCTAGTAATGATTGAGCATTCGAACCAAAGAACTCACCACACTAATTGTATGCTATATTTAACCAGCACAGGACAATGACAACAACTTATCCCTTGATGCAGACACTGTATAAACAGTCAGAAGAGAAAAGCCTTTTTTTTTTCTTTTTTTCCTTTTTTTTGCTTTTCAGTAAAGAAAAGGTTATAATATAATAAAAATAGCCTTTCTTTCTCCATCAGTTCATGATTTGGTTCTTCATTCACATTCTCTCTCGAAGCTAATCTTCACATTTTCTTCTTTCTTCACCTTGTTCTATACCATTAGCCAATGGCGGAGCTAGAAAAAGAGAAAATGGATCTTTATAGAAACATCAAACAGTGCTTTCTTTATATAGGGATTTTAAGGAGAGTATGGAAGTAGTTCTCAATCTTTTTAGTCTAGAAACCATTTATTCTATAAATCATTTTTAGTCTGTAAACCATCAAAACTGATAAATAGAAATAAGTATGACATAGTTATATATATACATATATGTGTGTGTGTGTGTACATACATATATCTCTGTCAAATGATGAAATCTAATGGGCAAACGGAAGGGAGGGAGAGAGTTAGTTGGGTATTTTATGGTAAAAAACAAACAAACTAAATTGAAAATAAAATATTCAATGGGCCACTTAGCCCCCTTCCATTCACTTTCCCTATCTCTGCTTCTACTTGGCAAATGCAAAAGAAAATTCATCATAAAATCATAAAATATTAAATCTAAAAGGGATCTAATCAGAGGAGTGCTAGTAAATATTTAACAACTAGTTCTCCAGAATTAAAAGGACCCACTACACACTTTTGAGTTTAATTTGCATAATTAAAATTTTCTCTTTCTTAAATCTAGACAATCAACAAAACATCAAGCCCTGGTTTGTAGCATTTGTCGATTTTCAAGATGTCACAAGCTCACACTGAAAATGTGAGGACTGGCTAGGTGGTAGAAGCATACCAGCTCAAACCCCACACCCTACAGTTGAGGATATTGAGGATCAAAGAGTTGAAGGGCCTTGCTCAAGTGTGGTAGAACTCTACTGTTTTGTGATTCTGTTGAGTGGGATATGAGGAGTCTTCACTGAGAAAGAGGGACCAGACAGAGCACAGGTGAAGATGGGATTGCATCCACTCTGCCTTTGCCAGGCAGGAGCTTCCCTGACTCTTTTCTTTCTCCAGTCTCCCTTTCTTTTCCTCCCTTCCCCTCCTTTTTCATTGACTTCATCCAGTGTCCTACCTGGACATCAACTCAGGAGAGCATGTATTCCTGGCTGGTCCTTTAAGAGCATGAAGAGGCTATTTGATGTCCTTGCAACCTACAGTATAAAAGGCCTAGTTGCCTCAGCGGGCACTGGTGCCAGAAGTTTTATCAAAGCTCCTACTACCTGTTAGGAATTTTTTCTTGACCTAGTATGGTTCTTTGGCACAGTTATTATGGAAATGGAGGAGAGCAGCATTTTTATATCTTTTTAAAGCAGGAGCTATACTTTCTTTTAAACCCTTACCTTGTGTCTTTGAAGATACTAGGGATTGATTCTAAGGCAGAAGAGCTGTAAGGGCTAGGTGATTGGGGTTAGATGACTTGCCCAGGATCATAGAGCTAGGAAGTGTCTCAGGCCAGATTTGAACCCAGGACCTCCTGTCTCTAGGTCTGTTCTCTATCCACTGTACTATCTAGCTGCCCCTAGAAGTTACATCTTTTAAATTTCTTATGATTACTAAAGTTTTTAATTGCATGTTATCATTTAGAAGTGTCTCATTGCATTTAACCCCCCAGCCAGAAATATTGTCCTGACATGGGTTAGGCCTGGCACAGAATGCAATGTCATATGGCTGAAATAAATGGAAAGACCAGCATCATTTTCATTTATTTATTTATTTATTTTAAACCCTTAACTTCTGTGTATTGACTTATAGGTGGAAGAGCGGTAAGGGTAGGCAATGGGGGTCAAGTGACTTGCCCAGGGTCACACAGCTGGGAAGTGTCTGAGGCCGGATTTGAACCTAGGACCTCCCGTCTCTAGGCCTGGCTCTCAATCCACTGAGCTACCCAGCTGCCCCCCAGCATCATTTTTGATGAACTAACAAAGAGGGAATCTGTTCATTTCTTGCACAATGTTTTATACATTCACGTACATTATCCATATACACATACATATAAATATAGGTTTGTTTTTATTACATATATATATGTTCATACATGTATGAAGTATATGGAAATGTTATTTATTATTACTTTATAAACAAAGGATAGAGACACTCATTCCAAACTTGCGACAATAGACTTCTTACTACCTATGTGAACTCAGATAAGTCATTTAATCTCTCCTGGTCTTAGTTTCCTTATCTACAAAAAGAGGGAGTGAGACTAGGTGACTTGCAAGGTCCCTTCTAGCTCTAAATCTGATTCCTTGAGCATTCCTTGGATCATTTTGGGAGAACCTCACAGACGAACAATGGCCCCTAGACCACATTTTGAGAACCTCTAGAGTATGGTAAGGCATATATCATTAGAAAGTGGCTGATAATAAGAATGATATAATATTAATTTCATATATAATGTTAATTAGATATAATAAATACTAGCACTTATATAGTACTTTTAAAAACTCTTTCCTTCTGTCTTTTTTTAAAACCCTTACCTTACATACTTACTGTGTATTGATTTGAAGGCAGAAGAGTAGTAAGGGTTAGGCAATGGAGATTAAGTGACTTGCCCAAAGTCACACAGCTAAGAAGTGTCTGAGGTCAGGTATGAACCCAGGGTCTTCTTTCTCCAGGTCTGGCTCTCTATTCATTAAGCCACCTAGCTACCTGTCCCCTATATAGTTCTTTTAAGATTTGTGAATAACTTTGTAAATATCTTATATGATCTTCAAAACAACTGTGAGTGGAATGCTATTATTATTCCCATTTTACAGATGGGGAGGCTGAGGATGATAGATATTAAATGACTTGCCCAGGTTCATACAGCTACTGAGGTCACATTTGAACTCAGGTCTTTGATTCCAGGCCAGCTGCTCTATCTGTAGCACCACCTAGCTGGCTGATGGTATAGTATAGGAAGCAGTGTTGTGTAGTGGCTAGGATTCTGGATTTGTAATAAAGAATACAGACCTGGATTTGGATTGATCCCATCTCTAGCATTTCATTAGTATCATTTCAAATTACTTGTTTGAGACTCAGTTGCCTCATCTGGAACATGAGGTTAATAATACCTCTTATTTCACAGGATTTCTATAAAGAGCAGATAATAGTTCTTGATCCCATTTTGTTTCATCTAGTTAAGTGACAAGGGCCGGCCAGTTACTCTTTCTGTGCCTGTGATTTTAGAATTTAGAATGGGAAAGGATTTCTAATTCCTCAGTCAGATAACAGGAGAGGTTGAAAATCTATGTCTCTATTTTGATTTTATGGATTAAAGTAAAAAATCTGCAGGCATATAAAGCAATGATAATACCTATCTGTTAGCTTTCAGTTTCTTGGGATTGATGCATTTGAATAAATAGCTATTTAGGCTTCAAGTGACATGCCATACATTATTATTATAGCAGTGCTTGGTTTGGTCTAGTTTTGAACCTAAATCATTTGACAACAACTCTAAAGTCAGGACCCTGGTAAATCAGTGCATGCACAGTTATTGACTCATGACAATGGCTAGCATTTATAGAGCACCTACTAGATGCCAGGCATTGTGCTAAGTGCTTTACACATATTATTTTCTTTGATCCTTACAATAACCCTGAGAAGTAGTTGCTTTTATTTTTCCCATTCTACACTTGAGGGAACTGAGTCAGAGCTTAAATGACTTGCCCAAGGTCTTACAGCTGGTGCATGTTTGAAGCTAAATTTGAACTCAGTCTTCTTGATTTCAGGCATGGAATGCCATCCACTGTATCATCTAGTTGCTTTAGTTACAGTAGTGCTAAAGTAGTAGCCATGGAAAAAACAGGGATGGTGTATTTTCTCTTTATGCAACACCCAAATCTCTATAGAATATATATTCAATCTCTTGTGCCTTAACTGCAGAATAGAAGAGGAGAAAATTTCTTGCTTTGGCTAAAAGGAGTTTAACCCAAAAAGGGCTATGTCTGGAGCCAGGAGGGTGGCATCTGTGTGCAATTCTGTCTTAAATATTAAAAGCCCAGCAGAGTGACATGTGTCCCAGTGCTGCCTTTAACTCAGAAGCATTTCGGCAGCTTCTCTCAAGAGGCTAAAATGGACGGTTTAAGTCAAGGCAATAACAGGGTCAATTTCCTGAGCTTAAACTGCCCAGAATTGTTCCTCTAATGACAGGAATGGAAAGTTTCTCAATAATTAGCAAGCTAGGTCATTGCTCTTTCTAATTGGTGCAGCTATTATTACACGTGTAAGTGATTCCAACAAGATG
The DNA here is from genome assembly GCF_016433145.1 of Gracilinanus agilis. Taxonomy (NCBI): domain Eukaryota; kingdom Metazoa; phylum Chordata; class Mammalia; order Didelphimorphia; family Didelphidae; genus Gracilinanus; species Gracilinanus agilis. Next base: position 426,202,959 of record NC_058130.1, read on the forward strand.
TTCTGGAACTCTGATTTGATATATTTCTCATCTGACATATTCATTATATGTACATTATATGTACAACTTATTTGCTTGCATAGGTGAGAATTAAAGCATGTCATTTAAATAAGAGAATTACATCTGAGATTTGGTCACTACATGTCCATTTATAGGAATTTTATCATTGTGTTTGATCTCCTATAAATATACTTTTTTGAGTTTAACACATAATCCTAGTCCTCTCTAAGGCCTGATGCCTCATGATGGAAAGCTTAGAGGTGATAATGGGTTCTCAAAGGCACAAGTTCTGGCAGGTCCTCCAAGACAGAAAGGCTTTGGGCACATGCTGAATGGTGGACTTTGCCTAGCTGTGAATAAATTTGTTATTAGAAAGTGGGCCACTAGGCAATGGATGTTTTCATCAGTAGTATCTCATTAAAGTCAATAGGAGGGCAGTTGGGTGACATAGTGAATAGAGTCCTAGACCTGGAATCAGGAGGACTGGGTTCATAGCTGGCCTCAGACACTTCCTAGCTATGTGATTCTGGGTAATTCACATAACCCTGTTGCCTAGCCCTTGACCTTATTTCTTAGAGTTGTTACTAAGACAGAAAGTAAGGATTATTTGTTTGTTTCTTTTTTAAAGAAAGTCAGTAGAGATGTTGCTTTCTGAATCAGTACATGCTCAGGGTCAGGAGACAGTAAGATTTCTGCCACTGACCAAAGTTAAAAAATTCTCCCCCCAAGCAATGAGTACTTACAGTGAATTGACGCACTTCCCCATTCTCTACCAGGCCATGTTCTTTCTCAGGGGTGATTGCATAAGCTAGTTTCTGAAAGAAATCCATGGAAGATTCTAGTTAGCATTAGAAGATGTCCAGGTTTGAAATTATATTGGCTCAATGCTTATACCAGTGTCTTTTCTGAAAAGGCAAACAGAAGATTACTATAATTATGAAGTGATCAAATCAGTAGAATGCCAGCTTCACAGAAACAGTTTAGTGGTTTATCAGTTTGCAGATTTAATATTTAAAAGGACTCTAGAGGCTATTTAATAAAATCCTTCATTCTAGTATATATGATAAGCTTGAGTCAGAGAGAAGTGACTTGCACAAAGTCACAAAGGGAATCAGCGGCAGAGCCAGGATTTGAGGCCAGATCTTCTAATTCCAGGGCTGATGGAACTAGTTCCTTCTACCACTCAACCCACTCTGCTTAATATTAGCCCTTCCTGTTACCTGTCTTTTAACCTACATTAAGATTTTTACAAGTGTAAGAAATCACATTGGCTTTTCTTCATTTCATAGGCAAAGTGAAACATTTTCTATTATGATATAATACTTGTGTGAACAAGACAAAAAACTATTTATGTAGCTGAAAATCATGACTTCTGTTCCACAATGCCTTCCCTACTCACCTAAAATTCTACTACTAGTGACTCAAAACTTTGATTTACACATAACTTTCTCCAGATATTTTGTTTAAAAATTCTCACACCTCTTGACTGAGAGGTTGCAATTGATATTGTCAAGTCATATAAATTCCTGTAAATTCATAGGCCTGAAAGCAAACAAAACAATTAACAGATTGATCAATAATTGTATTTTGTAGAAAGAGCTGTAGGTCATTAGAAGAATTCAAAGAACCCACCCAAGGGCCTCCTGTGGGTTAGAGGGATTCAAAGAAACCTATTCAAGGGCCTCCCTCCTATCTACTATAATCTGCCTGGCCTATCTGATTGCTTTTTTTATGGGCAAGGGTTCTTGAGCTCAAAATGAGAGAAATGCATACTGGAGAGCACTGCACATTATCAACAACTGGTTATTAGACACACTTCCATTTGCCAAAAACTTTGTGAAGGTTTTTCCAAGTTTCCCCTCATACATCTCTTTGGAAATGACAGCTGTCTTGTTAAAACCTTGGTCTTTTGAGGGAGAAGCAATTACTCTCCCCTCTTTTCTAGCAAAACCAGATGTGGCTTAACAGTGACTTCCTTTGCTAAACAGACCCAAGAGTGACAGGTTCTTAAATCCACAGATTTACTTCTAATTGCTGAATAATCTAGGATTTGACCTTCCTGAAGCTCAAGTTTCCAAACTATAGTGCTTGTCATTCATCTAAATCATGGAGAATTATGACATTTAACTTCTGGATACACAAAGTGCTTTTAAAATAAACAATTCTTTGGTGCTATTATTTGTTTGGATATTTCCCTTCTTCTTATGAAGTAAGTACAATATGAATGACTGTGAAAGTCATTTATTTTGTTTTCTCTTACTATAGTAGGGTTTCCACACTTATTTATTTATGAATAGTAGCAGGAAAAGGAAAATGTGAGATGAGTAATAGACAAATATCATAAATAAATATAGGTAGATAGATAGTCAAATGTCATAAATAGTCTTTATGTTCCTAAGAAAGCACTCTAGCTACTCTAGATCAGTGTTTCTCAACTCTGACTATGCCTTGATTTAGCAAAATATCTAATTTTAACATTGTTTTATTCCTTCCCCATTTTAGCTTCATTTCAGTGCTTCTCCAATGGAATATGTGTTTGTGTATAGGTATAATGATTAGGTTCAGGGGACCCAAGAAGAGAAAGAAGGCAGGAATAGGAGAAGCAAGATTCATAAAGAAGGAAGAAATACATTTTTTTTATGAGAGTTCACATATTGTTATTTTTAAACCCTTCCCTTCCATCTTAGAATCAATATTAAGTATTGATTCCAAGACAGAATAGCAGTAAGGACTAGGCAATGGGGGTGAGATGATTTGTTCATGGTTACACAGTTGGGAAGTGTCCGAGATCGGATTTGAACCCAGGAAGTCCAATCTCTAGGCCTGGCTCTCTATCTTCTAAGCAGACTAGGTGCTTTTAAGCATTTTTTTAAAAGAGCTTTTAGCTATAAATGTTTTTTTAGACTGGTACAAATTTGCTACACACAAGAACTAGCCCTTCCATTAGTGACTGGGAAATGCTTGCTCTAGACAACTCTGTGCCCTCAAACTTTCAGTTTATTCTTCCAATAAAACTTCAAAGTACTTAAAGGAAAATGAAAGTCACACAAAACATCAAAGCTGTTGGTTAAAGTAATTAAAATTTAATCTTTGAGGCACTAAATTGTAGTTTTAATATTTATAAAATATATCTAAACCCCATAAGAAACACAATGGAAATTTAAAGATGCCCCTGAGGTCATTATCCCTCTTGTCCCTCATTTCCCCCATTCCTTCTCTCCCGGAGACACTACCCTGCCATTTCTCAGCATTGATGTTGGGTAACATTTTTCCAATGTTCATTACAATCCTAACAATTTCCTTGAAATATCACAGCATGAAAACTCAGAATTATTTCTAAGAATCTCTAATCTTCCTGTTTATTAAGATGGGTTTCATATTCCTTTAAAGAGAATATTGGGCCTCAATTTTTTTTCTTTCCTAAGAATTATGTGTTCATAGAATTTTAGAACTGAAAAAGGCTTTTGAGATCATTGGATCAATTCGGTTCAATTGGTAATGTTAGTTGAAGTCCAGAAAAGTTGAGCAATTTACCCAAGAATATGCAACTGTCAGAACCAGGATTAGAATCCATTTTTTTTCCTGATTATTAGGCCAATATTTGTTGAAGAATGGCACATAAAGACCAGTGTTTCTCAACTATTGTTCAGTGTATGCCAACCAATTGAACTACTAGATGGTGAGGTGGTGACCATCTTTCCTCCATTCCTACTACCACGTACATTCAAACATCTGTCCATCTTTACTAGCACTACTGAGTTCATTTTATATATAAAGGTGGACAGATGGATGAATGTATGTGAATATCTAGACAAAAATGTGTATGCAAAGAAGTGTATATACACAACATACACACCCCTTGTTTTCCCCTCCATGAGCATTCCCTTCTCTTTTTCACCATGGTAACTATGTCTCCTTTATTTTCCTTGACAACAGATATTAAGATAGTAAGTCACATCAGAGCCATTTTTGGAATGCACCAAAGTGCCCTAAACCAAATACACACCTCACGAAAAGATCCAGGTAAGCTGCAGAATTTATAGGTGGCATAAATCGGTACCATTGCCATAGAAGAAGTGGCGATTATCCAGCCTACCACGTTGGCCCAGTCTGGAAAGATGTATGTTCCATAGTTGGGTGGTCTGAATGTAACAATGCTGACGACTACTACAAACTGAAAACAGTGGCGGGAGAGAGAAAAAAGTCAAGAGATGACCAATTTGGTTCAATTCAACTAGAATTTATTAATTGCCTACTGTGAATAAGGCACTGGAAAAATAAAAGAGCTGGCTGTTCCCTTTTAAAGTTCATAAAATGCTTTACACATATTATCACATTTGAATCCCATAACAATTCTGGGGGGGAAAATGTATTTCAGGTATTGTTGTAGCCCCATTATACAGATGAGGAAACTGAAGTCAAAGAGATTAAATGATAGTGACTTGCCCATAATCACTTGTTGGAATTTGATCAGCCTGATTCAAAGATCAGAACTCTATCCAATATGCCATGCTGCCTTAGTAACTGATTATTTAGTAGAGGAAAATCACTTTACTTGCTAGCAGTATTAGATTTTTTTCCTTAATTTTAAAAATAATCATGTCATTATTCAATTAAAAATCCTTTGTAAAACTTAAAACCAACCACTGTATGCTTATAACTGACTAAATTTGTTCCTGAAGAAGAAGAGAGAAAATATGCTCTTCTCGCTTCTTTGCAGTGTTGGGGGACTCTGAATATGGAGCATTATCTATGCTGTCAGATTCACATGGTATTCTGGCTAGTTTTTCTGATCTGCCTTCCCCCCCCCCCTTTTTTTTTTTCAAATCTCTGTTATAAGAAATGGCTCTCTGGGTGGGAGGAGGAGAAAAGATACATTAAGGTAGGAAGGAGAAGAGATATAATAAGAAATAAAGATGATGTAAAAATAAAACTATCAATTTAAATATCATTTAAAAATAAAATATCTTTTTGCTGCTCATTTCTTAATGACTACTTATTCAAGCAATCTATACATGAATCAGTTTTTCAAATTCATAGAAAGTTATTTATAAAATCTGAAAATAATGAAAAAATAGAAAAACTAGTTAGGCACTCGGGTGCTTTATGATGACACAGAATAATGTGAAGTAACCATGAAATGGGAAATTTTACAAATAGGACACTGAAGCTCAGAGAGGTTAGAAGATTGACCTGTGGTTGCCCAGCTAATGTCAGAAACAGAATTTGAAGCCAGGTCCTTGCTGATTCCAAGTCTAGCACACTTTCTACTCTGAGAACTATATTTAACCTCATTTAACAGATGAAAAAACTGACATTCAGTATGGTTAAGTGATTTAGCCAAAGTCACACAGCTTAGAAGTGGGATTTGAATCTAAGTCTTTTGATCTCCAGTCTAGGACACTTTGCTTCACACAATGTAGCTATTCTATAGCATATGTTTCCAGATTGATATAACTGTAAATAAGAGCTTGGGGAGCTTGTTTGGGAGTAATGTAAATGGATTTTAGTACTTATATTTTGTAATATTTATTTTGGCTGGTCAAAAGCTGTTTTGGCTTGCTTCCTTGTCCTTGGCTATGTTCTGGATAGATGAGGTTGGGGTACATCTGAATTTCACATCAGTTGTTATTGTAACAACTTGGTTCATTTGACTAGTTACTCATTAAGCACTACACTTATGAAAAAACTGTTTTCAACAGGGCTATAATTTCACATGTCACACAGCTTTGATCTGGTGTCAATTATCTTTCAGATGAGTTGCAATTGTGATTCTGATTGAAGTCAGAGAAACCATCTGGGAGAGACTTGTTCCATATGTGTACCATTTGCAATAGATTCAATTTTTAGAAAATCTCAAATATCTGCCACATAAATAATTATAATAAATATAGCATAATAATGATGTGTTATCCTCCTCTACCCTACAACAATTATGTCATTAAAGAAAATGGTATTCCTACTGACCGTGGGCTCGAAAATTTGCGATAAATGACTATGAAGAAAAAAATAATAAATATTTCTTCTAAATTTTGGAAATGAAAAACTGTTAAATTCATCCTATGAGGCTTACCAAAACCCTCTGAAGAGTGACCTGAACTCTATCATTCAAAAGAGAAGATCTCCATGATTTCAAATAAGTCTCAAAGACATTACTACAACTTCTCAAGTATTGAAGGGCTAATTCTGGAAGGTGATAGAAAAGCTATGTCAGGCAAAATCATCATATTTTAAAATTTTAGATTGGGAAATACAGAGGAGAGCTAATAAAAAGGGGAAGGGAATTTTAGTGAGAAGTTTTAGGAGTCTTTAATTTTCCTTTTGAACTCTTAAAATGAGGGCACGGGAGAAGTAGAATTATTCCACTAATTGTAATATGGCTTTAAATGAGATTGATTTTAATGAAATTGCTTTAAATAGTCATCATTTTAGAAGTAAAATTAACTTGGCTCTGAACTCCCATCATGTAAAGTATTCCATAATATTCATTCATCCATTCACTCATATATACTTATTGGGTACACACTCTGAACATATTAATAATATGCAGAGTTCTATGGGGGACACAGAGACAAAGACAATCCTTGTTTTGAGTTGTTTCTTAATTGCTTCAAATGTTAATTTTATCTTCCCAGAAAGTGTGTAAGAACTCTCCTTTAAGCTCCCCAATAATTTGGTGTGGTGCTGAGTATTTAGGTGACAATAAATATCTCACAAAAAGCAACCCTACTGACTCATTAGCAGAATATGATTTGAGTAATTTTCACAATGTTGACAGGTTTATACTGACTCATCTACCCTCTATTGTGACCCTCCTTTGTGACCACTGGCTAGGACCAGGGTTGGAACTACACAGGACAGCAGAGGATAAAAGCATTTTGCTATTTGCATAAATCAAACTGGACAGTACAAGGATTGAACCAATGACCTTTTACTTCATTATAATCATGGCAAAACCATGGGAACTAACCTGCCTTGACAAAAGGAAATAATAAAGGTGTTGAGTTTTTAAGAGTTATTTCTGCATCAGAGAGTGATTTTTCAGGTTTACTATGGCCTATTTTGAAGATGTAAATTTTTCTATTTTGACCATAAATGAGTATGTCTTAGGTATTCTCCTACTCTTATCTCTCCCCATTGACAGTTCAATATCAATCATTTCTGACCTAAAATAAGTGAGGACAGAAGTAGTAAGGGTATGGCCAGTAACTACTAAACAAGCTTGTCAAATTAGGAAGGTAATCCCTTAAGATTTAAAAATCTAAGGGCACCTATGTGGCTAATGGATTGAAAGTCGGGAAGACCTGGGTTAAAATCTGGCCTCAGACCCTTCCTAGCTGTATGACCCTAGGCAAGTCACTTAATCTAAATTGCCTAAGCCTTACCACTCTTCTGCCTTGGACCTGTATCAGTCCCAAGACAGACAGTATGGGTTAAAAAAAAAGATTTAAAAATCTGTATTCTAGGTAGGTACAAAGGGAAGAAATTGGAAAACAAAATCACAGAAGAATCCAGGTGGTAGGACCTTTAAAAAATACCACTACTGAGCCATTTCTGGATAAATCATTAAAGAAACACATGACCAATTCAACCTATAAATTTCCTTCTTTCAAAAAAATCCCTCCTAACCCTTATTTATAATATATTCCAAATTCCTTCAGTCTTCTTAATAGGCAATCTGAGAATTTGTGGGAACTTTAGAAATACTTAATCCCAATGTGTTCATTTTATGGAGGGAGAAACTGAGACCTAGAGAAGCCAAATAATTTGCCTGAGATCATAAAGCCAGCGTGAGACCTAGGACATAGGTCTACCAGGTCTCTAGATTCTCTTTCCCCTACAGCAAGCCTTCACTATGCATGTTTGTGGAAAGAAATGAAAAAGGTAAAATGTAAAGACTGATAGACTAGTGAAGAATGAAAAATAGTCACAAATCATCCTTTTGTCCTTTGAAAAATTAAAAGAATATTATTTTACCAAAAGAAAACAGGGGCTGACAAACTTCCAGCAAAGCCGCCAATACAAGCCAGGTCTCCGACCAATCATTTGTTTAATGTCATCACTGAACTGACCAACCCCTAAAAAAGAAGAGAAAAAAAAACATCCAATTACCATGGACATCATCATGAGACACTTTGGAGGTTCACTTAGCCCATCAATGATCAGTGGATATGAATTTGGAGTCATGATAACTGTCCACTTTGCCTTGTCTCAAGGCAAGTGGGACCCCATCCTTGACTAAATCTAAGCTAAAACTCTTCTGACAGCTGCCATATGACCTGCCATCTTGAGTTGTTCATAGAGGGTAGGTCTTGGATGGGGATGGCCTAAGGCCAACCACATTTTTGGAGATCTCTTTATGAATTGAGTTGGAACAGATGACTCAGAAATTAATCAGCTTGTGGTTATGAGACTACTCAGTACATTTTTTTTTCTGCCAACAACTACTTTTTCTGGAGATCTTTAGCACCAGTTTCTAAGATCCTTTCTGAAAGTGTCACTCAGTTTTTCACTCCTTCTTCGAGAGGCAGCATAATGATTTTATCTCACAGGTTCAACTCTGAAGCAAAACTGTGAAATGAGCAAAGTCTATCTTTAGCCTCCACTCAACTTCTTTGCTAAATTTTCTTCTACCCTTTCATTGCCATCCCCACAAGACTTCAGAACCCTAATGCTCATCCCAAGTTCCCTTGGGCTAGCCCTGTGGGATCCCATAGGGAAGGGCCTACATGCTAGATTTTTTCTTCATCTCTCCCCACATTAAATCTTACCTGTTTCATGTCCCTTCCCTTCCCATTAATGAAATCCCATCAGTGGTTGGGTCATCTAAACCCAAATATCCCCCCCCCCCCCGTCCCCAATTCAAGTGATGGGTCATATGGCAGCTGTCAGAAGAATTTTAGCTGAGGTTAGTCAGGGATGGAATTCAAGATTCCTTCAGAGGGCCTTAATCAAACCAAAGTGTATACTTACTATGATCCCAAATTCACATTCACTGTGATCATTGACAAGATTAAATTAATTGGTAAGTGACTAAAAATCAAATAATTCAAACTGAGGTATTAATATCTTTGCATTCTCTCTTCAATAATATTTATTTTTCATTATAGCTTTATTTCAAGGATTAGATGAATTTCAGGCATAGTAGAAGGAATATTCAGGGGTCTTTTTGGAGATCCCAGACCTGGCACTTGAGTCATTATCAAGAAGTCCTAGATTTAGAAGTGTGCAGAATTTTTGGTGTTTACTGGTCCTATCTCTTACATTCTATAATGTTCTTATAATTCTAATCAAAGCAGTAAATTCACATAATTAACGATCCTACATTTCTTTTAGATGTTCTAAATTATATTATAATTTTAAATTATGGTTTCTGTATGCTAAGGAAAAAAAACATTTTGTCTAGATAAATATTGATAAGATGAAGCAATTTTAGTGGATTTAACATCTAGAATTATACCTTTTGGCAAGAATTTTTCTCTTGTTGTTTTATGGTGGAAAGCTAAAAAGAAACACCCTAGGCACATGGCCTCAATATGTCTGCATCGTGTATTTACCTAATCAATCATTTGTAGACTTCCCACTGGCTGAGGTGCAATTAGAATATGTATAGCAGGCCTGATTCCTTAGTGTACTTAGGATCTTATTAATGTGGGGTGCTTGCTAAAGGCACACCAGACTTTAGGGGCCTTGTGTGGTAGAGCCCATTTGGAGTGTTTTGAATTTACCAATTGATAGCATGATAAACTACAGAAAAGTTTATTGAGTTAATAGAGAAATAGACTATTTACAAGTAGTAAGTCCAAGTGATGTTTTGTAGCCAAAAAAAAAAAAAAATACTGCCCAGACTCAAGCACTCTTTTTTAAATGAAGATATTTATGATCAATTAATCAATTACAAATATTCATTAAGTACTTGCTGGGTACTGTACTAAGTGCTCAGTTTAAGATGAGATTAAAATCCCCAAATATGAATATTAATTATTGTAGAATTAGAAAATGTCACTAAATGTCAAGCATATTTATTTTTATGAGAAAGAAGAAAGAAGAAAGAAGAGGAAGAACAAGAAAGAAGAAGAAAGGACGGAAAGAAGGAGAAGGAGAAAGAGGAAGAAGAGGAAGTGGAGGAGGAGGAGTAGGAGGAGGAGAAGAAGAAAAAGAAGAAGAAGAAGAAGAAGAAGAAGATGATGATGATGATGATGATGATGATGATGATGATGATGAAGAAGGGAGTAGGAAGAAGAAAGAAAACAACTTTTGGCCATTTTTATTGATATACAAATTCAAAACACATCTCCCAAACTATAAATGTTGTTATCCTATTGTGAAATTTTTGTTCTTGAAATATGGGGGAATCAGAAACACTTTTCTAGTGGGAACTTTTTTCATTCAATTCTGGTCCACTTTCTGACTATACTACTCAGAAACTATATTCATTTCTTTGAAACATGCAAGTTTTTTTTAACTTTATACTCACTCTGGGCTAAAAGGAAAATGAAGAGCCTGGACTGTTTAAGGAAGTCAGAGAGAGGGAAAGTCACCTGAAAGCAAAAGAGCCTATTTTCTGTTTTTTTTCTTATATTAAAATCTGTTTCACTAGTAGAATTGTAATGGGGGCATAAACTTTGACATCCCAGTAGTTGTGCGATAATTCACTGAAGGTTCCAGGTACCTCCTTCCCCTTGGATATTTCTAGCATTTTCTTGATGCTTCCTGGAGCATCAGGGTAAACACATGACGGAGGTCAAGTGGAGATTGAAAATGAAGGGAAATGGAAAGGAGGGTGCAAGTGTTTCCAACCTAAACTAAAAAAGATTCAATGTGGGATATCTACTATGAAGGTTGAGGAGGCAGTCAATTGACTATAAACCCTGTGTCGGGGGAGAAGTGAGAATAATGCAGTCATCTAACTTGAGCAGGAATAAATTCTGGGAATCACACAAATCAGGTGAGCCAGCTGCCTAGGGGTCCATTTGTCTGCTAGCTTCTGGATAACAAAAGAGCTGGATATTTGTTAACTAAACTCAGAGACAGTGATGCAGGAAAGAGCTATAATTCTCCTTGAGAAAGCCAGACAGTTGGAAGCAAATGGCACCTACAGATGCTGTACTAACAGTGCAACAGAGTGATAAGACCTTGTCACTGATTCCTACATGAGAGCCCCAAAGAGAGAATGATGCTGGCAGGGGGTGGGGGACTGGAGGCAATCACAGAATAACTGAAGCACAATGAGGCACAGAGCCACAAAGAAAAGGAGAAACCCAGACTGTGTCTCTCACTGGCACTGAGTCATGAAGGGCTAGGTAGGTCTAGGGTAGAAGAATTAACTCTGGAGGGACCCAAAGTTTCTTTTCGCATATGTAGAAACCCAGGATGGCATCACAAGCCTAGAGATAGTACTGAAATCTTTTGGGAAAGGGGCTCAACCAAAGAATAAATTACTTAACTTGGAATATTTAGTTATTTTCCTTATATGGGGAGGCTTCAAATTAGTATGATACCCCGAGTCTATATGTGGCTCCCAACAGATAAGAGAGTTTTATGGTTTATTATGAGCTCAGATACAAGTCTTTTCTTTTTTCTTTTCTTCCTTTTAAAAAAGCCTTATGTTCTGTCTTAGTATCAATACTGTATGTTGGTCCCAAGGGAGAAGAGTAGTAAGGGCTAAGCAATGAAAATTAAATGACATGACCAGGGTCAAACAGAGAAGTGTCTAAGGCCAGATTTGAACTCAGGACTTCCCATCTCTAGACCTGGCTCTCAATCCACTGAGTCACCTAGCTACACTTAGACACAAATATTTTCTGTATTTTTTGCTTATTAGTAACTCATTATATGTCTTATGCTTTGGAAGGCTGATGAATGGGTGCTGAGAAACTTTTTGAGGAATTATGAAAGATAAATTCAGAGGCAAACCTGAATTAGAGATATCATTAATTATAGAAAAACCTCCAAGACTTCATGAAGCCTGTCTTTTTGAGGTCAAAACTGTGGGTTCTGAGTGAGAAGTTTTAAATGGTAAGCTAGGGGTTACTATAAAAGCACCTCCATGGTATCTTAGAGTTAATAAATAAGAACTTTTAAACTCATTCTTTTGATTTATTTATCACCTCCATGTGATAATCCTTCAGTATTATAATTACATTTTCCTAAAAAACTGTACTTGGAAACATATTTAAACTACTTACATAGCACAAAGTTCAGTGGAAACTCAATAATTATGTGGGAAATTTGACCAATGTGGTAGATTTGTGTGTGTGTGTGTGTGTGTGTGTGTGTGCCTTGACTAATCTGCCTATTTATAGCAATCGAATCCAACCAAACAATTGTCAGGTCTCCACTTCATCATATTCTAGGGAGTCAGAAACAAGATTTCATGAACTAATATTTATTAGATCTTTAGATTAGTTTTGTCAATGAAAATATGTGTATACTTAGTAAACATGCTAAAGAGAACTAAGGGCTGGAACTCAGTCTCAAAGAACTCAGGGAAACTGGCTTTCCTGACCCATTCCCAAGCATATAATACCTCTATAAAATGTGGAATGTTTCCTTACCATAAAACCATGCAACCCCAATGGCTTCAATGAGTACTCCAAAAAGAATAGATGTCCCTGCAGCAAAATGGTCCAGTAGGGTAAAGACATAAATGCCACCCTGGAAAAGAAGTAAATGGCTTTCAGAGATTCAAGATATTCAGAACGATCATTGGCCATCATCTTAACACTCAAGGGTACAAGTATACCTTGCTTTAGGTACTGTACTAAATATAGATTGAGAGGAAATTATAGTGGCTAGAACAGCAAATTTGAAATCAGGAAGACTGGGACAGATACTTATTTCACCTTTCTTGGACTCTCATCCTTTAAATAAGTGTAAAAATAAATGTATTTCCTGCTTTGCAAGATTTGTGATAATTAAATGAGATAAAAATTTTTGTTACAAACATGGAAGTTATTATTTTTATCAAAGATCACAGAATTTGAGTTCCTTCTTACTCCCATCAATTTATCTATGAGGAACCTTGGACCTAAAGAGGCTAAATGTGTTATCCCAGGCATGAACTATTGTTAATAAGTAAATGAGTTGAGACCAGAACCCAGGCAGGGTCTCTTTCAATCCATACTACCTCTGATTAGCAGCTGGTGATTACTCATTTCACAAAAGTCACAATTCCCTTCAAAAGGATTCATAACCAAATCTCATTAAATAGCAATCTACACTAACTAAACTATCCTTCAACTTACAGGAATTCAATTTACATCAAACTTTTTAGGAACACAGATATTCCTCAATTATACCTGCCCCATTCTCTCCAAAAACCTGAAATTATATTTGAGTAGAATGGGCCAAATGATATGAGGGCTACATTTTTTAATTAATAAGCATTTTTTCTTTTTCTTTAAAAAAAAACAACCTCTTACTTTTTCTCTTAATATCAGTACTAAGGCAGAAGAGTAGGAAGAGCTAGAAAATTGGGGTTAAGTGACCTGTCCAGGGTCACAGAGGTAGGAAGCATTTGAGCTCAGATGTGAATTCCAGGTCCTCCCAAAACCAGGACTAGAAATTTACCCACTGTGTTACCTAGCTGCCCCATAACATTTATTTTGCTCTGCATTTTCTTATCATGAAGAAAATGAAAAAGTCATATAAAACCTTTGTGATAAATATACATAATTAAGAAAAACAAACAAATAAATAAATGTGTTTATATATATATATATATATATACATATATATATTAAAAATAAAAGAAAAAATTCTCATTGGCCATGTCCAAAAATGTGTCTCAGTCCATGTGCCCAGAAAATACACTTTAATGTAGTATTATTACTTCTTAACAAACTGCCTTGATGTTAAGGTTAATTCGGTGACCCAGTAAGATAGTAAGGAATGGTATGTTAAGTCAAGCAACTTTGAAGTTGCTGCTTTCAGTAAATTCTGGGGCTTAAATTTGATGTGGCAGGACCAAACGTAATATGTAAACACTGTGGACTCAGTAAAGATACCCTCATGCTTAAAGGGGGCTCTTGTCAGCAGAAGACCTAGTTCAAGAATCAAGTTGGCAGATTAACATTTAAAGTGTTGGTGACATACATTGGTGACGCAGAAGAGGGAGGTTAGAAATGTTGACAAGACAATGAACAGGGTGAAGAGCTCTCTGTGCCGGTGGAGAAACTTAAATTCATCAATCAGGCCAGTGATCACAGACTCCATTCCTCCCATCTACAATGGAATAAACAGAGCACTAAATAAATGAATCTGTGGAGCTGCAGTGTCTGCCTTTTACACACCAGATTTGAATAGGAATGATGAAAACAGAATCATACAATTCTGTACTGATTCAAGATTGTCTGCCCTAAGGCAACAGACCTCTTCCTTTCTCCTTAACCTTCCTTCCCCCACCCCACTGCCCATCTCACCATAAATTCACTTAGTTCAACAAATGTTTCTTAATTGCCTTTTAGGGACAAAATGGTGGTGGAACATGTAGGCTCATGATAATAGCAGGTTTCTCAGTTGTTTCAGATGACAGGAAAATTCCCTCGGGTAGACAAAATTTAGATCACTGATGGAAAAAATTTAATAACTATGTTGGTGCCTGATCAGATCATAATTTTTCAGTTTTGCAACTGTTGCCCGATCCATTTAAGTAAGGTGCCATACAAATGTGTACATAGCCCAGACATACACACTGAGTTCTGATTTGCTTTCCAGTGTGGTCACTGATACATAGTGACTATGGACCAGAGACCACTAAACATGGTGGTCTCAGTTTTGTCAGTGTTCATTCCCTCCTATTTTCCTAGAGCACTTGCCGTATCTCTTCCTTGCCCACTTCCTTCCTTTATTATGCAATATAACTTAGCTGTATACATGTTTTACCATTCAAATAGAATATCAAGTCTTCAATAGCAGGGACTATTTTTCATTTTATCTTGTGTTTGTCATGATCTCAAATAGTGCCTTATCCATAATGTTTAATTTGCATTGCATGTAATAACATTAAATTATGAGTTAATATCAGTATCATTCATATAACATTGAATTTGAACTGCATTTGTCTCCAAGATCCAGGATAATAACTGAGTAAGGCAAAAAATTAGGAAGCAGACAGGGAAAGGATATCTTCTTTGATTAAGGTTTATAAGAACTCACACATGAAAGCAGGGTCTAGAAGAAACTTCCCAGAAATAGCCTATCTTATAGTGTTATTTGGAGATATAGTCTCTATGAGATTAAAATACAGTAGGAAACAACCAGCCTCAGATGTGATCAATAGAAAATAAATAGTAAGCTTGAAGATGATGGAATTATTATGAAAGTATTCTATCTGATATCATGGTGATCGAAGGAGAACAGTCTATATGGAGTCTTGAGAAATGATTCCAGAATCAACATAAATTCTAGATCCTCTTATATTTGGTCTGTGCCAGCTTACTAGTGCCCCATCTCTTAGCATGTTACTCTAAGGATACTCACAGCACTGTCAATTCCTAATGTGAGAAGCATGATGAAGAAAACCACAGCCCAAGCAGAGGACAGAGGGAGAGTAGCAATTGCTTCAGGATATATAATAAAAATAAGTCCAGGTCCTAAAAAGAGAGAAATAGTCAGTGAATGGAAATCTTTCCTCTTGACTTCACCTAAACCATCCTGAAAAAAAGGGCAATTATCTTATTTCAAGGATTTCCAGTTGAAAATATTCTGCCATGGTCTTGAGTTTTTTCCCTAATCTTTGTTATTCTTTATTTTCCTTTCCTACCATTCTCCTCCCCTCCTCAAATTATTAAGAAATTATTTTAAAAATCTTTCCAACTACAATTTCTTCTAAAACATCACACTGACCTGGGGTGGGAAAAATTAATCCAATGTCCTTATTCATTAGAAATATTGACCTTTTTTCTGTTTTAATTTTGCCTTATAGATTAAGACCATATTTGCATCATAAATTGAATTTGGCGAGATCTTTCTTTTGCTATTTTTACATGTATTTTATATAACATTTAGAACTAATTATTCTTTGAATGTGTGTTAGAATGGTACAAAGTCTTCCTTTGAAATTTATTTAAATTCTCTGTTTCTTTTTCTGTTAATTTTGGTATTTCATATTTTATGATATGAAAGAATAGATTTCTAAATTTGAAACAAAATATTAGCAAAGAGGTTAAATATACCTCAAAGATTATACATTCACTCTGACCAGGTTGAATTTATATTAGGGATGTAGGGTTAGTTTAATATTAGGAAAGATAATTTAACTATATTAAGAACAAAAATTTTAAAATAGTATAATTTTATCAATAGGTAAAGAAAAGGTTTTTTAAAACAAAATTAGATTCTGTTAAAATATTAAAAAACATAGGAACAAATATGTCTTTCTTTAAAATGACAAAAATATGCATTTAAATTCAAGGGCTACCATTACATGTAATGGAGATAAACTAGAATCCTTTCCATCAAAAGGAATAAACAATGAAACAAGGAAAAGCATTGTTACTACTTCTATCTGACAGAATACTAGATATGCTGCCTAGAGAAATAAAACAAGAAAAAAACCCTGAAGGAATTAAGCAGAGGTAAGGAAGAAAGAAAATTATCACTTTTACAGATTATATGATGTTATTAAAGAATCCAAAGAATCAATTAAAAATCAATTACAACATTAACTTCAGTAAACTTGCAAAATACAAAACAAATCTTTAGAAATTACCAGCATTTTTAAATAATATCACTAAAACTCAGGAGGAAAAGATAGAAAGAGAAATTCCATTTAACAGAACTATAGAGGGGTAACTGGATAGCTCAGTGGATTGAGAGCCAGGCCTAAAGATGGGAAGTCCTATGTTCAAATCTGACCTCAGACACTTCTTAGCTTTGTGACTCTGGGCAAGTCACTTAACACCCATTGTCTAGTCCTTGCCACTTTTTTTTTTTTTTTTGCCTTGGAACCAATATATAGTATTGATTCTAAGGAGGAAGTTAAAAGTTTAAAAAAAAAGAGCTATAGGTCATAGAAAATATTTAGGATCCTAACCAACCAAATATCCTACAACTATCTAAATATGTTTATAAACAACTATTCATAGAAAAAAAGATAGACTTAAATATTAGAAAATATATAATTGCCCATGAATAGGACAAGTCAATATAATAAAAATGACTATACCACCTAAATAATCTTAACTATTGAAATGCCATACCAATCAAACAACCAAAAGATTACTTTATAGAATTATTAAAAAAAAGAGAGAGTTCATATGAAGGCAAAAAAATTCAAGAATCTCAAGCGAAATAATGAAACAAAGTGAGAACAAAGGGATTCTAGCAGTGCCAGATCACAAACAATACTACAAATAAGTAATCCTCAAACAATTTGGTACTGGCTGAAAAATAGAAAGACTGATCAGTAAAACAGATTGGGTATATATCAAACATAAGCAAATGTATCTTGTATCCTAGTATTTGATAAACACAAAAACCTCAGTCTCTAAAATATGAAGTCACTATTTGACAAAAATCCCTGGGAAAACTGGACAGAAGTATAGAAGAAATTAGATTTAGTCTAACACCTCACATTTTCTGCCAACATAAGCTCCAAATGGATAAGTGATCTAGATATAGAAAGTTTACATCATAAACAATTTAGAGAAACATAGAAAAAAATTGCCTTTTAGCTCTAGGAAGAAAAGCAAAGTTCATATCCAAATAAAAAATAAAGCGGATCACAGAAGATAAAATGAATAACTTTGATCACATAAAATAATTTTTTTACAAAACAAAATATAATAAAATTAATTAGGAAAAATGAAGCAAATTTTTTCTTATAATAATATATAAGGCACTTGTTCAAATTTTTAAGAGTAAGAACCATTGCCCAGTTGATAAATGATTTAAGGATTTAAACGAGCAGTTCTCAAGGGAAGAAACTCAGACTATAGACATATGAAAAAATCTCTCTCCCTTTTAAGAAAATTCTTACCTTCTGTCTTGGAATCGATACTAAATATTGGTTCCAAGGTAGAAGAGTAGTAAGGGCTAGGCAATGGGAGTTAAGTGACTTGCCCAGGGTCATACAGCTATGAAGTGTCTGAGGCCAGACTTAAAAACATGACCTACTGTCTTCAGATCTGCATCTTTATCCACTGAGACACCTAGTTGCCCCTGTGTCATGACTTGATCTTAATGAAGTTGTCCTGACATAAAGTTATGCTTAGTGATCACTTTCAAGATTCTCAGAAACCATACATAGTATATAGAAATCGAAATTAATCTCACTTCTTGCCCACTGTAGGAAGTCTTCACATTTCCCCCTTTAAAAATCAGCACATTTACTGTTCTCTATTCCTATGGAACAGCTCCCATTTGCTTTGATTTGTCAAAGATTGCTTTCACTGGCTCAAGAATTCATTTACTATCTATTTAGTAGAATACCCAGGACAGCATCTGGCTCACAGCATACTCGTATCTAAATACTTGTGATTGATTGATTTTCAGACATCTATTTATCCAGCTGCTGACTTTTCAAATATGGTTTTCTCTTCCAAAGCCCCTGTTTTCAATCAGCAGCAATAAAGGAAATAACCCCTGCTTCCCATAAAACCTTCCTTTTTTTTTTTTCTCTCTCCAGGACATCACAGTCCCTAGCAATACTTTGTAGATTTCTTTTGACAGTATCATTTGTCACCTGCTCCTTGAATCACCAGAAAGCAGTGGATAATGGTTATCATGTTTGACAAATCTTGGTGGGGGTGGGAGGGTGCTTCATCACTTCCCAGATATATGCCCTAGAAAAGAGTAGACCTCTCTTATCATCAGGTTGACAAAGAACTGACTGCTATTAATCCTTCAAAAGAGAGTCACCAACCACCAATACTCATGTCTTCTTCCACTAACCCTTTTAGGTTCATTTCTCTTTGGATGATAACTGTGGATCATGTTGTCAATTTAAAGACAAATAAAAAATAGCTGATTTTTCCTTGGGGGAAGGGTTCAACTTCTCTTTTTACAGGAAGGGTTGATTAAATATACTTAATTCCAAGTGTTCAGTGGTGGTCCTTTCCCCCCTTCCTTCTGTGTGTTACATTTCATTTTTTTTTTGAGGAACAACTAGTTTTTTCCCCCTAAATTAAGCCCAGAGAGTAGAGAAATATTCCTTTGATATTTTTATGTTTTCTTCTAGAAGGGAGCAACATACTACCTACTAAATCTAGATATCAGTCATGTGGTCATGGAAGAAAAGCACAGTATATTCTATTCAATTCACTGCAAAATTCTCCTTGCCCTTTTTCCTTGCTGGAAGCAAAGTCTTCTGTCCTATTTTATTCTGTTTGGTAGATCTTGTAGCCAACTGGTAGATATGATAAATTTTCTCTTGGTCCCAATTGTTCCTCTCTTGGGGATTCCTGACTTGTGATAGTCTTCTGGACTTTCCTGGAGAGAGACAAGGCTAGCTTGTCTCTGATCCATCTTTAGTAGCATTTTACTAAAGTCACAATTCAAAGAGCAGTTGAGGATAGTTGAAATATAGAGGAGTTTTCTGTAGAAATCAATTCACAGCCACTTCAGATCTTTATCCTCTTCTATGTCTTCTGTTCTCTTTATGAAATAAGGCAGAACAATGTTGCATTTCTCAAGCAAATGCTGTCAGCAGAAGAGGATATAAAGGTTCAAGATGATGGAGGGAAAGGAAAACAGATTAGAATATAGGCAATATGGAAAGTTTATATCTTCTGTGATTTGGGGTCACTAGTTTATACTTTCTTTAAAATTAATAAATATTTTATATGCACCATACTAGAAACTAGAGATGATGACACAAGAAAATCTCCTCTTGATTCTATTTCTTTTATATATTTAATGTCTTTGTCTTTGGGGCATTTTAAATTTATTCTTATTGTGAAACAAACACCAAGCACAACCCATCCTTTAGTCAGCACTATTTATTCAGACATATTTACTGTTCTTGGCATATTTAAACAGATGGTAGTACTTAGCCAACATAATAAATTGTTTTCCTGTCTTTCAAAAATATTAAAAGCGAATTTGACAAATAAAATGAAGATTGCTGACTATTTGTAATGACTGTTAAATGAGATTAGAACCAGCAATCATTGAAATAATCTAATTTAGCCATCAGTTCCATTATTAACCTCCTTGTTCTATATACTCTTTTACTTGCCTGTGAGATAAGATATTCCTCCTCTTCAAAGGCAATGCCTCCTCTAGTTTATTCAAGTTACAGGCAGAATAACCAGCTTATATAAGCAATAAATCATTAAGGCTGAGCATTAATATGTAGCATTTGTAGTCATAATAATAAAAAAAGTTTCTCTGACATATTTTTGATATGCTGAATTGTTATTGTCTGCATAGGAATTAAACATAAATAGTAAGTAGTTCTCACAATTGTTTGTAATAAATAATACTTTCAAATAAGACAAACCAAATTTTAACTCTCTTCTCATTCTGTTATTTTTCTAGTATCTATAATCAATCAATCAAGTATTTTCTTTGAAGCTATGTACCACTTAATTATTGCCATCATCATTATTACATAAGTTGACACTCATTGAAAGGCCGATTCAAGTCATCTAATCTCAACCAGGCCATTACTGCTGAGTGGCAATCCTTTTATTTTTCCCTGATTAATTGGGCTCTTCTTTTCTCCTTAAGCCACAGATTCCATCCCTTCCCCCTTGTTCTTAGTAGGTGACTTTGTCTCCTACTTTACAGAAAAATAATCTACAGCTACCTATCAAGAGCTCCTGTAAGATGCCCAATTCTATGCTTCTACATCCTATTATACCTTTGCCTGTCCTCTCCATTTTTATTCCATTCCACTGAAGAAAAGATGTCAAAGCTAATCCTTTTACTCACATCCTAGGCTCCATCCTTTCCCATTCAGAGAACGTGACCCATTAATCATCACTCACTGTCATCTTCAATGTTTCCCTATTCATGAACTACTTCATTACTTTAGATTTTGTATAACCTCAAAAACCAAATAAGAGCCATGTAAATCATGTTGATTTGATCCTTTCTTCATTACACAACAGTTTTCCACCAAAAAAAGTTAGTAGGGGGAGGGGAAATGCATTAATCCAGATGATATCTTCTAGGAATTTGGCTGTGAAAGGAGAAGAGTTGTAGAATGATAGCTAGAAGCAACAATGTTATAGATGTTTTCGAGATTTTTGAAGGACATCACCTAGAAGAAAGATTAGATCTATTTGGCTTTGCTCTTTGAGGCATTGCTAAATAGTTGCAAAGAGGTAGATTAGGCATGATAGAAGGAAAAATTTCCTAAGAATTAGAGCTATCCAAATTTGGTCTTTATCTCTTTCTAGGTTTTCTGTTTTCTTTATGAAATAAGGCAAAACAGCTTTGCATTTCTCACACAAATGCTATCAACAGTAGAGAACAGAAGGGTTCAAGGTGGTAGAGGGATAGGAAGCCAGACCAGGATATTGGCAATATGGAAAACTTCTATCTTCTGTGATTTGAGGGCTGCCTCACGAGCTGAGTATTTTCATCATACTGGACATTTCTGAGGCAGAATTTGGATGGCCACTTATTGAGTATGTTGTAACTTAGGTACGAATTGGACTAGAAGATGATCACTGAAACCTCTTCCAACTGTGAGACTCTTCAGTTGTTTGATCAAGCAGCAAGCACTTGGCAGAAATGGGAGGAGATAGGATCAAGGCACAAGGAGATAATATTGCCCTTGACAAAGAAAATAACTATGCCTCATATACTGGAAAAGTGAATATTAAATGAAGTAGGGGGTTCTGAGATGTCTGAGCAAGTCTATAAGCCAGGTCTTGAACACCTCAAGAAAGAAGCTGGAATGGCCTGAAGGTTAGTAGAGGAAAGACTCACTTCTCACCAGGCTACTTTACCCTGGGACTTCTCTGACTTCATCATACGGCTATCTGGTACCTTTGGATGCCCTTTCCCCTCCTTTTCAGCGTCCTTTTGGGCATTGTCTTTCCTCATTAGATTATAAGCTCCGTGAGGGCTGGGACTTCATTCTTTTTTAATATTTATATTTATTAGCTTAGCACAGTGCCTGGCATATAGCAAGGATTTAATAAATGTTTGTTGACTATGACTATTGACTAGGTGGCTATGCAAAAGCAAAATATAAGGAAAATTATTCTTTCTAGTCAAGAATTTTGAGGTAGCATGAGAGAATCGAAAGAGCATATATTTAGAGTTATAAGGGAAATGGCTGAGTAGCCATTTAACCCTCTCATTTTTATAGAAGAGGAAACTGAGGCCCAGGGAAGTTGGTAAGGGGCTTGTTCAATGTTGCACAGATGGCAAATGTCAGAGATAGGATTTTGAACCTACATCCCATAACTCTGGAGTTAATATTCTTTTCACTTTTCACTTCCCAAGGAAGACTTAATATTAGAAAGGGTGGCTGAAACTGCATTATTTTCTAGAGGGAGCTAAGGTTCTACAAGCAGCAAAAGTGTCATTAGAATCAAATGAGATAATTGTGATTCTTCCCCTCCAATCTTTTCCAGATTTCTTCAGAGTATCAACACCTGGAGAACCATTATAACAATAGCCACATGTCCAGGAGGTGGCAGCCTACAAAGTGATGGCCTGACTTTGAGGAAGGATAAAGGTGGACCTAGAGCAAAGAGAGATGAAGGTGCTTTGTCAGAATCAATATAACCACATGTTCTTTCCCCACTTTGCTTTAGTGTGTGTGTGTGTGTGTGTGTGTGTGTGTGTGTGTGTTTGGGTTTTATTTATTTTTAAATCTTTAACTTTCATTTTAGAATCAATATGGGGTATTGAATGGTAAGGGCTAGGCAATGGGGGTTAAATGACTTTCCCAAGATCACGTAGCTAGAAGGAAGTCTGAGGTCAAATTTGAACTCTGGACCTCAAGTCTCTAGTCCTGGCTTTCAATCCACTGAGCCACCTAGATGTCCCTGGGTTTTGTTTTAATCTGAATATTCTCTCACAATCTGACCAACATGGAAAGATATCTTGCATGCTGATACATATATAACCCAGATCAAATTGCTTACTACCTCAGGGAGAGGGAAGGAAAGGGAGAGGAGATAATTTGGGTCGGAAAGTATATGTATAACAATGTATTAAGGCCAATATTTCCCCTTTGTGTCTACCCTATCATAGATCCAGAACTCTTTATCAGAGTCATTTGACTTGTAATAAGAAAGGCCTGGGAAAGGGAAATTTTACTCCCTGTGTAAGCTTACCCAAGCCATAGCAAACCATGAGATTAGGTAGGCAAGCTCCCCTCTTTCAGACTGAGATTATTGTTGTTCTTTTTTCTTTTTCAAAGAGGACCAATGATATCATGGGGTCATTTTGCATGAATTGGATTTTAGAGAGGCAAGGTTGTGCAAAGTAGGCAGCCTCACTCTTTCTTCTAGAGTCATCGAAGTCCAGTGGCAAGACAAAAGTTAGGACAGCTAGAATTCAGAGTGGGAAACATTGTGGAGGATAGGAATATCAGGCTTGGTAGTCTGTAAAGTCCTATGACTCCTGGAAATAAGGGCAAAAAACATTAATAATTAACCACTCCCTACTTTAAGTTCTGCTTCTGTGAAGTGGGAAATAGTTATTGTTATGATGATAATAACAGATATTTTGGAGAAGCAGATAAATATGTCAGGGCCAGTAACCTTCAAGTCACAGACACTGATAGACAGGCTTCAGTGAGAAAGGACGGGGTTAGACACTCCTGGATCTCAAACCCCTCCCCCTAAGCAGTTGATGTTTCAGTTGGAAAAATGGAGACTGACTGAGATACTTCTGGTAAGTTTCTGTTGTGGCTAAACTCTAATGATGTTCCCTTTCTTTAACTTATATTCCCCACAGGTCTAATAGAGGGATAAGTAGAAGCTAGTTATCTATCTGTTGAGGACTGAGATAAATGTTCTTCTTAAAACTGGTAGCTGACAGGATTCAAACTAGATGACCAGACTTGGGCAGTGAGTATTCCCAAATAATTCTCAGGCACAGATTTTGAAGGTAAAGCTTATATTAAGAAGTAAAAGGAAAAGCTAGAGGGGTTAATGAAGGTTTTTGGATAAGGAAAGGTGACCCTGATCTGTTAGGTTGAAGCTGCCCTCCCCCCCACAGGAAGGTGTGAAGGCACCTAGCTACACTGGCTCTCTTGTTAACAGTGAATATATCTAAACACTAAATCACTAAATAATTATTATACTGATGTTGATAAGGATTAATCCTAATAAACAGGCTAACTCTTGAATAAAAACCACGATGGCTTTGTCACAATGGCCACTCAGGTGAACCCCCCAAGTCAGGAGCAGTAAGCAGTGAGTCTGCTCACCTCAACCCCCACAAAGCAACTGCCTCAACCCTTCTCAACTGCCCCCTCATCCAAAGTTCTTCAGGGGGGTCCCCTGGAATTCTGGGTGAGGCTGTCCCTGTATTTTGCAGGGATTCCATGCTTTCCATCTCTACATAACAGTTATTCATCTATTTCAGAGATATTGTGGAAATTAATTTAGATGTGACTCTAAGTTGTTACCAAAAGAAAACAAAATGCATAAGCTACATGAATAGTTCTTTCTCTCCCTGAGCCAGTGCCACACAATTCCAAATATCCCACAACTTTGCCTTCTTCCCCAATTCCATGTTGATCTACTCATTTCTACATGACAAAAAAATTAGGGTCTTTTTAAATACAGGAATCTTTTCTGGCTGTAGCCCTAGTTCCAATGGAATCCAAAGGAGGTAAGGGCTTAAACACAGGCTGGAAGTATGGATCGTACACTTACAGTGATTGTCTGGAATTGACTCTACTATGCACCTTACTTGTGTGAAGACCTCAAAAAAGAAGTACAGCATAAATAACCTCAAATAGAAGAAAATCCAATGATGCTTCATATTTATTTCTTTGACTAGTATAATGTTGGGGAGATAATTTGAGAAGGAAAATCCCTTTTCTCATGGCCTACTTCAATGCCTCACCATAGCATATAGGCGATCTTGACTTCTCAAATGAAATGGTCAAATGATGTTTGTAAAAGGTACTTAGTGCCTAGCACAAAGTAGGCGCATTGTCCAGTCTTCTTGGCAAAGATATAGGAGTTGTTTGCCATTTCCTTCTCCTGCTCATTTTTACGAATAAGGAACTGAGGCAAAGGGGGATTAAGTGACTTGCCCAGTCATACAGCTAATAAGTGTCTAAGGCTGGATTTGAACTCAGATCTTCCTGATTCCAAGCTCAGTGCTCCATCCTCCATATTATCTAGTTGCCCTCATATAGGGACTAAATAAATGCTTATTCCCTTTCCTATCCTTCTCTCCCTCCTTAAGGTCCTAGAAAAGACTTCAAATACAGGCTGCTGAAAGGACTCTCTAGCTATTTATCTAATAACAATAAAATGTTGGCCGTCAAATGATGAATTTTTTTCATTAGCAACTCATGAAGTACCAAGGTTAAATGAGATAAAATTTTAAAATCACTTAGCACAATGCTCAGCACTTAAGGGATTCTATATAAATGTTTATTCCCTTTCCCTTTTTCTTCCCCTTTGCCTCCTTTGCCCTATTTCCTTATTTAAGGCATAGAGAAAGCACACCCACCAGTTATTTCACACATCTTTTCCAAGAATTGCATATTAGGCAATTAGATGGCACAATGGATAACAGTATATGACCAGGAGTCAGAAAGATCTAAGTTTAAATCCTGCCTTTGACATTTACTAATTGTATGAGTCTGTTTTTCTTTGTCTTAGTTTTCTCATCTGTAAAATGGTTATATTAACAGAACCTTCCTCACAGGGTTGTTTTAAGGATCAAAAGAAATAGCCTAGGTCAAGCACTGTGTAAATCTTAAAGCACTATCATTAATAAAAGGTTTGCATTCCTGGTATTTACACAAAAATGGATTAAAGGGGAAATGATCAGATACACTGAAAGAAGGAGGAACCAGACCAAGATGTGAATTATGCCCAAGGATAATCCACAGAGAAGACAGTTTTACCAAGGAGGACAGAAAATTGACTATAATTCTAAGCTGCTTTTCATACAGAGGATATCAATTCACCTGGTAAGTTTTTACTGTTTTCAAAGATATACGGATTCTAGCATGAGTGTTTTTCTTTTGCAAATTTTCTTAAACCAAAACATAGTGCAGGATCTCAGATTTAGAAGTAGAAGGAACTCAGAGGTAAAAAAATTCCAAACTCCCTTGTTTAATAAATGAGGAAACTGAGGTCACATTGGTAGCAATTAATAGAACCAGGACTTAATTCTAGTTTCTCTGACTCACTCAAGATCTCGTTCAACTGTACCAACTGATCTAGAACTAAACGAGTTTCATTCTGCTGGGACACTAAGACATTTCATTTTCTTCCTTAAGAACTAGAACCCACAATGATCCATCTAGAGATTTCTGAAGCTTCCTATTAGGAGTTAAGAGTAGGCTATAGTTCCCTTCTAAACTAAGCTTTTTCACTGTTCCTCATTGAACGGAGGCATATTTTCAAATAGTCTTTGCCTTTAGACACCTCTACAGATTCCAAATGCCACAAACGACGCACACAGGAAGATATCGGTAAGCTTTGCAGAATGTAATATCAACATCCTCTTCTTTCATTTCTTTAGGTGGGTTAATATTTTCTGGAGAATTAGAACTATAAATGACATTTACTTTACTTGTCACTGAAGCGGATGGAAGATTTTAACCTTTTCTATCAGGGGTTAATGGAGGTTTTTGTAAGCACTTACTATTTATCATAATAAAGGGCAAAACTAGCAGTAAAAATGCAGAAATGCAATAGTAAGTAAATTCCACCATCCCAGTCTTTTTATTACTTCCCTCTTCTCTCATCCTACCCTAGGAGTTTTAAATGTTCTATGATTTATATGAACACAAGCATCACTTGTTCAACTGGTTTTATCTAGGTACAGAGTCCTAATTGAGTTGAAGTTGGAAAGAATTATCTTTGCTATAAATGGCACCCCAGGGGAAAAGCACTTAAGTGGACATTGAAGACTATCAATGAACAGCAAGCACCAAAGATAAGAAGAATGAATCATGACTCTGTTGCTTAATTAGTGGTGACATGAAAAAAAATGTCCCAGGATGAAAGTAGCCTTAAGATCACCTAACTTCATTATCCAACTTTCCAAAAGCAAATAAATGATTCAAGATGCTACTGAATTTTCTAGACACTTTCTAAATTAAGAGTGAATAGTCTTTCCCAATCTCTGTACCAGAATTTGCTAATTCATGGTAAAATAATCATTGGTGTCTTTGATTTGGGGGGGGGGGATTTTTCTTTTTCTGAACTGCTGATGGAATAAATCTTACCAGGGGACATTGGTTTTCTTCATATATATATCTGAAAGCCTGATGAATGCAAAGAATTCTCTTTTCTCCTCTTTTTCATTTACATCAGAGATATATCCATAGAGTGTTAAAGATATAAGGGTGTTTAAAGGTTGCCTTGTTTAAACAGTTCAAGTCATTGGCTCCCAAGTCTAGTGTTCCTTTCACTTCACCAGCCCTAATTTTCATCTGAGTATATGAAGAATCTTCCCTCTTCAGCCATTTTGCCTTGCTATGACCTTCTAAATAATCAGTGGCAAAATTTGAAATTTGCAAACATGCTCTCAAGTGATTTCATTTGAAACTAACATTTAATGATCAAGATGATTTCAGAAAAACCTGGATGACTTACCTGAACTGATGCAGAATGAAGTGAGCAGAACCAGGAGAGAACTGTCTATGCAGTAACGGCAGTATTGTACAATGAACAACTATGAATAACTTAGCTATTCCTAGCAATATAGTAATTCAAAACACTCCCAGTGGACTCAGAGTGAAAATTGTCACTGGCTAACAGAGAAAGAACTGATGGAATCCGAATATAGATGGAAGTATACTAAATTTCACTTCCTTCATTTTCACTTTTTTTGTTGTTTAAGTTTTTCTTTCACAAAAAGACTAATATGAAGAAACATTTTATAGTTATAATTATACATGTAAAATTTATAGCCAATTGTTCCCATCTCAGGGAAGAAGGAGGAGAGGAAGAGAATTTAGAACTCGAAAAAAAACTTTTTAATGTTAAAAATTTTTGTTACATGTAATAGGGGAAAAATAAAATATTTAAAAATAAATGAAAATGTTTTTTAAAACTTTTCAGCTGGTAAAGAACTTGAATTGGTAAACTCTGGGGACAATACCATTGGAATCTATTGTCATGCCACTCTCCTGCCCAAATCAGTGTCTGCCTATTACCTCTAGTACCAAATATAAATTATTTTGTTTGTTATTTAAAGTTATCCACAAACTGACTTTGGTCATTGCTCCCCTTCATGCACTCTAAGGTCTTGCCTAATTAGCCTTCTTGTTGACCCTCACACATGAAATTCCACTTCCCATCTTTATGTCTGTACAAATGTTTTCTCATACTTGAAATACACTTCCTTCTCACTTCCATACTTTAAAATCCCTAGTCTCTTTCATAGCTTACACCCAGCCTTTCCTCATTCTTTCATTTGCTAGTGCCTCTCTGCTGAAATTAACTCCTATTTATTTTGTATATACTAATATGTGCATGTAATGTTTCACTTCTATAAAATGGATGTTCCTTGAGTGGAAGGCAGGGACTGCTGCACTTTTGGCTGTGTATGCCCAGGTTCTACCTAGCCCTATGCCTGGCACATAGTGGGCCCTTCATAAATGCTTGTTGATTGATTGAATTCTTTTTATCTTACTCTGTTAACCTAAAGAGTAGCATCCATTTAAATACCAAAATATTCTTATACCATGTCCCATTCCCTGGGAACAGTCCTGATTCTCTATTTTCCAGAGTAAATACGATATCAGCCACAGAGGGAATGAACAAGGGTGCTTACAGAAGAGGCCAAGAAGTTGGTTTGCAAAGTATTCATTATCTTTAAGAGTATGTAACCATCCTGTGATTTGAAAGCATTTTAGGCGGGCTTTCAACCAACCTATTGAATAACTTCATCAAAAAAGTCCCTCTAGGGGCAGCTGGGTAGCTCAGTGGATTGAGAGTCAGGCCTAGAGATGGGAGGTCCTAGGTTCAAATCCGGCCTCAGACACTTCCCAGCTGTGTGACCCTGGGCAAGTCACTTGACCCCCATTGCCCACCCTTACCACTCTTCCACCTAGAAGCCAATACATAGAAGTTAAGGATTTAAAAAAATTTTTTTTTAAAAAAAGTCCCTCTTGTCACAAGTAATATTTCCTCTCTAAATCTGGGAAATCTAGGAAGGGAGCCTTCCTCTTAGAGTGGTTATAATGATATGTGGACAGCAGAAACCAGGATTATGGTTAAGGAGTCTAGGCCAAAGCTACTTTTACATATGAACACATACTCACCATCTTTGGCCACATCACCAATGGGAACATTGTGTTTCTGTGACATATAGCCCAAAAAGGAGAAGATGACAAAGCCAGAAAAAAAACTTGTCAGGGAGTTGACAGAGGTAGTGATGATTGCATCTCTGGGAAAACATAAAACAATTCGTCATGAAACAGAGGAACATTATGGGAGCAGATGTAATTTTCAACTCATTATTCTTAATTCACTGGTACTTGAAGAACTGGGGCCACGGAGGAGGGCAGGGTACCATTTTCCAAAAGTGAACTGATTTTTTTCAGAATGAAAATGATCAACTTATTGACTCTTTGTGATCAATGGAGCAATTTTCTGCCACCTTTAGGGCAGTTTTCCTGTTTTTATAGTTAGTTGCCTTACAGAAGACCCAAACAGTCTGACCTCTAGGGTCCTCTCAGATACCTCTGACCCTCCAATGAATATATGTGCTCAAATGGGCACCTGCAAAACAAGATTCTAAGCTGGTCGGGCTCTTGTGGTACCATTCATTGCATAGTAGGGAGCAGATGAGAAACTCTCCTTTACAACCTCCTTATGTCCTGAATACAACCTTCTCAGAAGGTCAGGAGCAGGATTAAAGCCAGTGTGAAAAGAAAAAGGAAAAAGAAAGACTTTTCTTCTCAGTCCCACATCTCAAGCACTAGATATAACTAATCATCAAGAAAGTCTCTTCATCCCACCACAAGGGTCAAACAGGACATTGGCAAGCTATTGACCTTTTTTTCATGATTCACCAAACTCTAATTATTAAAGAAACCCTCTGCCAGAAGGCTTTTGTGAACACCACATCTTGACCATTGGTATCTCTCTGGACAATGAATCAGTGGCATATTTTTCAGGGATATATATGTTTTCTTGAAGTGAATTTCACCTAGTAAGTAATGTGTAAAAACAATTGTTGTTCAGTGATGTCTGATTCTTTGTGACCCTATTTGGTTTTCTTGGCAAAGATACTATAGTGGTTTACCATTTCTTTCTCTAGTTCCTTTTACAGATGAGGAAACTGAGGCATAGAGTCACACAGCTAGTAAATATCTGAGGTCAAATTTGAACTTAGGAAGATGAGTCTTCTCGAATTTCAATCCTAGACCTCTAACCACTGCACCACCAGTGAACTAATCTATAGAATGATTTTGCTTTTAAGTTGATTTATTCATACACACATACCTGCATACCTCTTTTAATTGTTACAATTAGGAAAAAAAACCCACATTTTTCTGTGGCTTCCAGTATTTAGCTTATGTATATAGGAAAAACTTTTTTATGATTACATTTTGCCTGATATGTAGAAAACAAGGTAAACTTGGCACATACCACAAAAATGACAATAAGGAGACTTTTGTGAGCCATTTTAGGACTAGTGCCAATGAATTATTGAGATTGCATAGGGGATGAAGACATACAAGAAATACAATATTTTGTGGGACTTCCCTATTGTTTTGCCCAGTCCCATAATTTCCCTGGGTTGGGAAACCGTCTCTACTAATACAGATTAGCAACAATTTACAGATTTAGAGAGTGCCCTGGGACTCAGAAGGAAAGCTGACTTGCCTAGGGTGACCCAGGCAGTGGACTTCAGAGGTGGGCCTGGAAGCTAAGTCTTAAATGATTCCAAGGCCAGTCAGTCTGCTCCTCCTTAACTTATTTATTTAGCTTTCCAACAGTCTCTTAATATAAATACTTATTTGCATATAATGCTAGGTAGTAAATAGGATACAATCAGTAATACGCTAGGGAGCAAGTCTGGTATAATGGATACACAGCTGCCTACAAAGCCAAGAAGGTGTGGGTTCAAGTCTTGGCTCTGGCTATGACCCAGGGTAGTTCATGTAAGTTTTCGGTCCTTTAGGCAACTCTCTAAGACTAGAAGTCATAGAGAAGAGAAGATGCCAACCTGTATTTTCGGAGGTGGCTTCCCACTACACTAATGAAATCATAGTTCCAGTCTTTATCCCTATCCCAGGAATATGATATAAAATTAAAATCTATGACCTTTAAACCAAAGGAGTAAAGCTAGAAATCCCTGAATTAATTTAAAGCACATATGTGGCACACAGGCACCTAGGAAATGTTTACTGACTGACTAAGATAATAAATTATAGGATTTTATTGGCATTCAAGGAATTTATGATAGAAAGAGAAATGGCTAGTCACTTGGCTAAGATGAGGCCTCACAGGGGATAGTCAGAAGTTGCAATGTGAACTGTTGATGGGAACTCCCCAACAGGTGAAATTACAGATCTTTTTGAGTATTTTAATGGCATTCAAAGTACATATTTATACCATATTCTGAAAATAATATTTGTCATAAAGCATTTCTTAAATGAAAGTTTTGGAATTAAATAAGTCATCTTAGAACTATAATTTTTAAATTTTAACTTTAAAATGTGGTATTATTGCATTTGATTTTTATCCCATAAACATATTTTAAAATAATCACTTAAATCAAGCACTAACTAAAACTTTAAGTTTAATAGTTTAAGTAAAAGAAATCATAAAATCATAAAACAACAAAAAACTCAAGCTTCAATTTTCCCCTCTTACTCATTTGGTCTTCCCAGTATTCATGCCTACGGCATCTCCTTTGATAATAAAAGAAGGTAAATAATAACTATATAAAGGTCAAAGACACCAGCATCTCCACAAAAGATCCCTGGGTTATTTTCAGCCAGATTCTTTGGCCAGTGAATTTATGTCAACAATTGCTCTATATGTCACTTTTTATAGCAACACACTCCAAAATGGGCTTACTCAGTTGCTGCTGTGGAGTAAGAAAGGGAAGGAGAAGGGAACCAACATTTATAAAGCACCTACTATAGTCAGGTACTGTGCTAAGTGCATTACAATATTGTCCCATTTGATCATTTGATCTCATTTGAAAGAAGAAACACTCAGTGACATGGTGATAGAAGGCAGCCAGGTTTCCTGTTCCACTTAACAAACCCATCCAGGAACATGTCTGCTGCTGCTCAGAATCACTCAATGCTCTTTTGAACATATTTCAGATTTTCCTCTGTTGGAGTGAATATAACAGAAGAAACTATGAATAATAATTTCAAGATTATTTTCTCAATATGTTATGAATATATACTTTGAATGCTATGAAAAGTCCTTAATTTGGCATATGCTTTAAACTAGCTGTAGATTTTTCTGGCTTTACTTCTTTGGCTTGAGGATAAATGTCATTAATTTTAGTTTTGGATTATATTTCCCATTTCATTTTTGGCTTTGCATCCCCAGGATCTAACACAGAGCCTTGCATACGGTGGCTTAATAAATGCTTGTTGATTGATTGATTGGCATTTGACCACATTTCTGTGAATTAGAAAAGGGCTGTTAGGGCTCAGAGAAAACACTTAGCAATGACAAGTAGGGAGCTGACATCAAGGCATGGGGCAGGGAGGTCACTTAAAAAAAAACAAAACCCTTTACTTTCTGTCTTAGAATCTACTAAAGTATCATTTCTAAGGCAGAAGAGCAGTAGGGGCAAGGCAAGTGGGGTTAGGTGACTTGCTCAGGGCCACATGGCTAGGAAGTGCCTGAGGTCACATTTGAATTCAAGTCATCCAGATTCCAGGACTAGCACTCCATCCACTGTGCTACCTAACGGCCCCAGCTCACCTTTGAGGTCATCTAGAATAAGAAAAATGATCCCTAAGGGCATCATTATATTATATGAGACTCTCATAGTCTTCAGTAAAAGATTTAATTATGTTTAGAATCATTTGTTTAAGACGACAGAGAAGTAAGTCAGATTCAAATTCCTGTTTTAGTTTTGAATTTTGCTCAGCTTCTTGCTAGTTGGGTGAACTTGGTCAAATTACATAATCTTTCTAAGCTCTCGTTAAATCTCCTATGAAATGAAGAGATTGGCTAGATGGCCTCTGAGATCCCTCTTAGTTCAAATATGATTCTTTGATTCAGATGAGACTTATAGGAATATAATGGTACTAGGCTGCTGACTATTCACTTAAAAGTCAAGATCACCCCATGGTACCATTGGTCCATCTCCAAAAAATGAAGAGTGAACAACAATAACGGTTAGGAAGAAGCTTCTCGGGGAAAATGTAGGAGTTTGAAAGGGATAGGGAAAGGGGGTACTAGAGGAAGGCTGAACTTGTAAAGAAGAGGTCAGTCTTAACAGAAAACATTTCAATAAAGTTTCTATTCCTGCACATGGTCTCCCTCAAGTCTCATATCTAGATTTATCAATTCTAGAAAAATGAAAAGCCCATGGAATTTGAGAAGTGATATGACCACCCTTTTTAAAAATGCATTCAATGTGTACTTTAATAGATTTAGGGCAAAAATTTCACCTATTGTAGTCTTATCCTGATTTTAATTTATTTAAAAAGAGAGTCTAGCAAAAGTTCTTGCTCTGGTGTGGGGTATCCAAAAATCTATCTTAAATATTTTCATCTGTATTTCAATACAATTTATTTACTTATCCTATTTTTAATACATTTATTCTGAGGAATACATAGGCTTTACTAGTTTACTGAAAGAGTCCTTGACACACAAAAAGATTAAGTTTAAGCTCTGGTTTCTAGGTTTTATAAGCAATTTTCTCTTTCTGTTCTTCCAGACATTGACTTCTGTATCAGTTATTTAAAAATCTCAATAGTAATATATGACCCACCATTTGATCATTCAAACATTTCAAATATGAGAGTTTAGGGCTTACCTATAACAGTTGTTAGTAAATTTATTGTAACTGGAGAATGCTATAAGCACACCAAACCCAACACCAAGAGAGAAGCAGATTTGAGTAGCAGCATCTATCCAAACCTACAAACAGATCCAGAATCAGATATACAAAAGAAGAGAAAGAGAAAGAGAGACAGAGACAGAGAGAGAGAGAGAGCAAGAAAGAGAGAAAGCTGTTATTAGAGATAATTGCAGGAAACTCATTCAGCCCAAAGATGAAAGATAAGAGCTGAATACAAGGTAATTTTGCAAATTACTACTGCATGCATGCATGTACCCAAGCCTGCTCCTCAGATTATTGTTTTCAGTTATATGATGTCCCGAGTTCTTGCTGAGGGGAATTGTGTCTGTGCCTATGTCCTGTTCTTTCTTATGGAAAGTGGCATGAGTTTAGACTCAACTCATTATCAAAAAGAAAATGGTATTCAAAACATGATCAGTAGCAAATTATACTTTAAGGAATAAATATTCCCTATGGCCTTGACAGAAAAGAGAATATTCTGAAAAAGAGGTGACTTTTCTTGGTACCTTAAATTGCTATTTGATTCCTTTACCAATAAAATGCTCTTATAACTCAGTTCCAAAAATAAATCTGTTAATACAACAACATTTGTAAGAATAGGAATCCATGAAACTCCAATTAGTCTATTTATTCATAGATGGAATATAAATGTCCTAAAATCAGAACGAGATACTTTCCAAAAGTATCTATAAGAAACAGATAGTCCATAACCAAGCTTAGCCCAGAAGAAATATAAGCAGGGGTGTGCTATTAAGGTTTAACAGCTATTTCTCAAGGGGAAAAAAATTAACATTCAACACACTTTTAAGTTTACTCTATACTATGAACACTTTCTTAAGCCTAAACGATCAACAAAACAATAAATTGAGTCCTGCTTTGTAGCTTTATTTGTTTGTTTTGCTGTGTAGCTTTTGCTGATTTCCAAAATCTAAAGGCTCATACTGAAAATTTAACAGTTACCTTTGAGCTGACACCCAAGTATGTGAATATAAGCCTCTTAATTCTTTACAGAATTGGGGCTCCATGGGTGTGGAACACTGCATGTAATGTTGGATTTGGGTAGCTTTGCTTCACTGATTTCTTTTAAAATTTTCATTTTTAAATTCTTGATTATGAGTCTCTGGGTATATGTAAGTCTCTGTGTGTGTGGAGATGGCTAGATTCAGAAATGCAGATGATGTAAAAACAAAAGATAGTAATAAAATACATTAAAAAAGAAAGAGATAATCTAAGAAATATATTTAACTGCTTTTCCAAAACTCAGTTTAGCTAATTCAAAAATGAACTGGCTCACACTTGTAATGACACTTTGCCTTCATCTTTTGTATTCATCCCATTCCCCAATAAATAGAAAGTTATTTGCTTATGCATATATATATATATATACACACATATATTCAAATCATGCCTATCTTTCATAGAATCTGAATTTAAGTAACATTATACTTAAGTGAAATGTCTGTATAATTCAGTAACTATTGTTCTTAAGGATAACCATGGAACAATGATCACATTGACGGAGTGGGGAGTATGAGTTACACCTCAAGATTTTTTTCTAACCAAATAGGGTGGGTTGTTGCTAACTCCTGGGTATCCGTGTGAAGTGTGTCCTCATTCTCTCCATCAGGGGTTCTTAACCTTGTTTGTGTCCTGGACCCCAAGGGCAATCTGGTGAAGCCTCTGGATCCCCTCTCAGAGTGATGTTTTTAAGTACATGAAATGAAATACATGGGATTACAAAAGAAACCATTTGTATTGGAATGTGGTTGGTTTTTTTGTTTTTGTTTGTTTTTGTTTTTTTAAGAAACAAATTCAGGGACTCCAGGTGAAGAACTTCTGTTTTCCTCCTGATCTCTGTGCAAGGCTAATCCTGTGGGTGCCTTCTTCCCAATGCATCCTCTGTAGACAGTTCTTTCCTGCAGTAATGCAACTTCATAAAGAGCTGCATGCTTGCTTTCGCTGCATCTCTAAAAATGCATGGACTCGACTGTGTGGAGAGAAGACTGGGAAGGGGTAGGAGGAAGATGCAGGGAATATTCTTCCAGCCTCCTTCTTTAATGTTCTTTTAGAGGCATAGCACAACTTTTCTCCCTTAATTTAATCCAAAATGTTCATGACTTGTCTGTCAGGTACTGTCATTCTCCTCAGACAGAGAGGTGAATGCTGGGTTGCACGTGGTAGTAGCTGCAGGGAAGGTGTGCTTCAAAGCAGTATTGATTACCCTCCAGAAGGGACCTGTAGCAGAAATAGTCTTTCTACTCTCTAGCTTCAAACTTACTTCACCCTCATCTCCTCCGTAGGGATGCTGAGATTAGGGTCACTGTGGCCAGATATATGACCCTCCTCTGTTAAGTGGGGATAGTTATAGCTCCTACTTCACAAGGATGTTGTGAGGATCAAGTGAAAAAAGTACATGTAAAGTTCAGATCCTCCTCCACCTATGCAAGACAGTGACCCTACGCATCCCCCAGTTGTTCATCTCCTTATGGAGAAGAGAATAAAACTGTGCCTGAGATACCTTCTGACAGCATGTCATGCTTTGGGAAGTGTGTTATCATGGACACACTGTAGCTGCAATTTTATAACAGTGACTTTAAAGAGTGAGATATTTCACAAAACATCTAGGTTGTTCCCCATTCAAAATCTGACCAGAGGGATGGTTATTCGCCTCAACAAGTGTTAGATAATGTAATCTTCTCCAGGTATGAGAGCAGATAGACCTTAACACATCCTGTAAAGTACCTGCTGTCATATTTCAACTATTATCCCTTTAGCACAAGGTCAGGTGGAATGATCCTGAAAGTAATAAAATGGAGATATTTGAAAATAGGATAGACAAAATCTTCCTGGGGCCAGTTACTTAGATGTAGCCTTTCCTACAGCCAGTGGGATCACAGGATTACAGATTTAAAGCTAGAAGGAAATGTAATAACCATGTAAGCCAACTCCCTTATTTTACAAATGAGGAAACCTAGGTGGAACAAAGTAGAATCACATGCCTAGAGTCACACAGGTTTGGGATGTAAGCTTAAATTCTCTTATACCAAATCCCACGCATCATCTATAGATGACTCTAGAAGTCTTTAACTGACCTAAGAGTTTTTGTGACTTTATTGTTCTGGAGGTCTATTTCAGTTCTCAAAAGACCAGAGAGTTCTGTTGGACTCACCAAATCCTCTCGGAAGTAATAAGGCAGTAAATGGTCACACTGGTCAGGTAGGAAATGAAGGAGGAAAGATATCACCTCTTACTCAAAAATATGAATCGACAGATGAGTGTCCTAGTGGTCCCACTGCTTCTCACTATCCCAATTTTACTGGTGCTAGAGTAACAGTGATGGGATGAAGTGGTATTTCCTATTTATACACCCCCTCCCCACCACTGATTTGTTTCTGGACCCACTATAAACACTCTTCTATTGCACCAGGAAGCTGTATTAAACATATTGGTAATTCTATTTATTTTTATTAAAACCCTTGCCTTCCATCTTAGAATGAATACTGTGTATTTTTTTTCAAGGCAGAAATGTAATAAGGGATAGGCAATGGGGGTTAAGTGATTTGCCCAGGGTCACACAGCTAGGTAGGTATCTGAGGTCACATTTGAATCTGTAGGCCTGGTTCTTGATCCACTGAACCACCCAGCTGCCCTAACCTTCTCTATTGTTTTTAATTCTCTTTAACCCCCAGGTAAAGACACTTCTGGTAACACCTCAGTATTCAGTCTCCCTCTCTTTTGCCTTCTCCCTCTCTTTCCTTCCTCACTCTTTCCCTCTCTTTCCTTTTCTCCCCTTCTTCCCTCTCTCTCTCTTTTCCCTCCCTCCTTCCTTATTTCTTTTCTCCTTTCCTCCCTCCCTCTTTCTCCTCTTTCTTCCTTCTCTCTCCTTTCTCTCTCTTCCTCTCTCTCCTTCCCCTCCTCCCCTCTCTCCCTATCTCCTCTCTCTCCTTTTTCCCTTTTTCCCTCTCTGTCTTCTCCTCCCCCCATGTCCTTCTTGAGAGAGAGCCTAGGTTGGGCTAATAACTAGGCCTAATAATTGTGTAAATTCTACCTCAGAGATTTACTAGTTGGGAATTTACTAACTTAACCTCTCAGCCTCAGTCTCCTTTTCCATTTAATGGGCATACTAACAGCATCTACCTGAAAGAAATAATAAATGTAAAAAAGCTTTGAAAACATTCACATCCCACAGAAATATTAGTTATTATTCCTTCTCAATCACATCAAATACATATTTTCTCAGCTTTAGATCTGTAGTGGGAGGAATTAGGGGAACAAGGGTAGATTAAGGGGAATTAGCTACAGTTTCTATCTTGACATGTCTCATGGTCAATCATAATTTGTCCTGCGTCTTCCATGCATATTAACAACAAGACTGACTTCTGACTAGATCCACTGGAAAACCCTCACTGGCCAACTACTGATCTCTTCCTCCTTCCACCACATCCAGCATTTTCAACCCTCAAGACAAACAGAAATTTCTCCAGATCTGCTCCATTGGAGACTGAACTTCCAAGACTGACCACTGCAGCTATCCTGAGCTTTTTATTTCAACAGCTCTTCCTGGTTAGGATGACCTAACATAAAAGTGACTATCCTGTACACTTCTCCAAACTTTATAGGCTGTCATAACTAGACAATGGCCATTTGCCTAATTTATTACCAAATAGCCATGGATGGGGGGTGTCAAGATTTTCCAGTATTTTTAAGCTTTACATTTCTCTTATTGATCCAAGTAAATAAGAGGGTAGAGAGAAGGTACAGGAGCAATCTATGCCTTGTTCATTGTCTCTGCTGATTGCTCCCCAGCTTCCTCGGTCTTTTCATATGCAGACAAGACGTGTGAAGCCTCATATCCACTTCTAGGGTCAAAGAAGTCTTTCAAAGTTTTATATTCATAGGGCAGCTGGGTGGCTCAGGGGATTGAGAGCCAGGCATAGAGACGGGAGGGCCTAGATTCAAATGTGGCCTCAGACACTTCCTAGCTGTGTGACCCTGGGCAAGTCACTTAACTCCCATTGCCTAGCTCTTACCACTCTTCTGCTTTGGAACAAATACCTAGTATTGATTCTAAGATGGGAAGTAAGGGCAAAATGGTACCCTCCAATCTGAAAGGAGATTTCCCTCTGTAAGGTGAAAATGATTCTTTCCTAAATGGATGGTGTCTATATTAGTAATGCAATTAGGAGAAGCTATCAGAGTGATGGAAGCCAGAGGACTAATCAGAACACTTGTGAGGGATTTTGCTGCTGCTCCAACATGAAAATGTTGTGGAAGGCATTGAAGGAGGAGATATGGTGGTTACATTTGTCAGTGGATTTGAGAATGGCCACAACTATCTTTTGGGTAGAATGGGTTTAGCAGCAGAGAGATGACTGAAGCTATTCTTAGAGCTCTGCTTGGGGCGGTGACTGCTGGGGAAAGCAGTTTCAGAGGGTGGAGCAGCGGGTGGAGAACAAGATAATTATAGTGTGTCTGTGTCTCCTATGTGCTTCTGTGGTGTCTTATATTCTTTGGCTCTATTTGGTATCTGCCCTCTGGTATTAATGCCAATCCAGGCACAAAACGGAATGATATTCTAAGCAAAGGTGTTTACTACTGTAAAGAAGGGTTATTGTATTTTAGATTTAGAGCTGTAAGGAACCTCAGAGGATATCTGGTCCAATCTCATCATTTTACAGATGAGGAAACTGAGGCCCACAGAGTGGCTCAGCTTGTCCTCTAGATAGTAAACAGTAGAACTGGAATTCAAATCCAAGTCCTTTGTTTCCAAATCCAGTGCCTCATCTGCCTTTTATGTCTTTCCCAACATCCAAATGGAGGAAGGATTTTCTATTGATGGTAAAGTTTTCTAGAAGTCGCTTTCTATGGATAATATTGAGCTGATTGCATCAAGTCCCAGAACATTATTGAACTTCTTCCATGTGCTCAAAAGAGATTGGCCCAAGAATCTGTTTTCTTGGATGAAAAGGGTATGTTGTCCAGACGAGGAACTGTAGTTGAATGACCAGTTCGCTGGTGGTACAAATATCCAAAACAGGTATTGTATGGACATATGAGTTATGACCAACATAAAATAGAAGGACCAAAGGGCCAGATCTCATTTGTAAAATTATGCAATGCTATTTTTAACAATCACTGACTGCTCCCCAGAAGAAAAACCCCTCTTTTTAACATATTTTCCCTGAAACGGTGTATGATTGAAAACCTTGGATTGCCATAATCTTTGAAAGATAAAAGTTGCATGTTATCCAAAGAGCCTCAGAGAGGAACACGATGGATATGGGTAAGCTATAACATCTGTCCAGCTATGACCCATGTTCAAAAAGTGGAATAATATATTTCAGGAATAATGTATAGTCTTAAAAGAATATGGATTCACTTTGTTGAGTAAAGAGGATATAATAAATGGAGAGACCTTCATTGCTGCTTTGACACACATTAAATTGAAAAAAGACCTACAGGAGGGATTCCAGCATATTGAATAAACCCTTTGTGGAGGAATTATGGATGAACATGGACAAGGTTCATACAAGATAAGGGAGTGATGGGTTTCAATTTGAATTCATAGACAATCCTACATTGATGGGATCACTTACCTTAAAAAATGAAGTAATTGATAGGGAAAGAAGGAGGAACTTTATCTAGTGTTAATCATGATACACAAAACATTGATTCTTAATGATGGAGGCTCTGACCTCTGAATATCACACTTGTCACACACAGTATCTTCTCCTACCTTGTTGAGGAGTTTGGCACTAAGAAACCTTTCCTAGTCAAACAGAACACACCTAGAAGACTACCACTAGCCACAAAAGACAAAGTGGCACTTCTGTCATCTGGGAAAATATTTGTAATTGCCTTTAGTGATCCCAGTACATCTTAAAGTAACTGGACAAACTCAAAGCCTTAGAGTTTTGCCTGGAGATTAAGAGGGTAAGTGACTTGCCCAGAATCACAAAGCCAATATGTGTCAGAAACAGGATTTGAACCCAGTCCTTCCTGATTCAAAGGCCAGCTCTTTATCCATTATAAAATCTATTAAAAAATACTGCCTTTACAGAGATGTTATGATATTTTATAGAGATATTATGAGAGTTGGGATGGTTGATAATATGAACCTATACCACTGTGATGTCAATGAGATTAGAAAAGAGGAGATGGATGCAAAACATGTTCTAGGCATGGAATTGAAAGGACGTAGGAACTAACTTGAAATGACAGGTGATCCTAAGCTTTCACACTGTTAGGCCTGAACCTGATGAAGAAGGATGTGGGACAAAGCACTGAATTGCATAGCTTCATCCTCCTAAAAATCCTAGATTCTTCGATAACACAGGAAAATGCTTCTCAGGCTCCCAGGGACTGAATATTGGATTTTGTGTCTTGGTCCAGAAAAAGGATAGGAGAAAAGGTTATGAATATCCATGAATATTCCTTCTCCTCCACTTCTCAAATCCAACGTTACCGAATTCTGTTTAATTCTATGTCTAAAATATCTTTTGTATCAGTCTGCTTCTCTCTCTTCCCATTGACACCACACTAGTTTAGCTCTTTTTAACAGCTCTGATCTATTCAAATAACCTCCCCTATAGATAGCATAATGAATTGGCATAATGGCATAATGAATTAAGAACTGGCCTTAGAGTCAGGAAGAGCTGGGTTGAAGTCCAACTCTGACACAGAGTGACTATATGACTCTGGACAAAGAACTTTCTTAGTGTCCCATAGCAATTCTTATAAGGTGGTAAATTGCAGAAAAGTTGCTGATCTGTATGGATGGAGGAACTTTCTTCACAAAGAGTTACTTATACTAATGAAATCATAGGTCTGGACCTAAACAAAGATCTATCTATAATATCTGTCCACTTGTCTATCTCTCCAACTGTCTGTCTGTCTATCTATCTACTATCTATCTATCTATCTGCCTGCCTGTCTGTCTATCTATCTATCTATCTATTTATCTGTCTGTCTATCTATCTATCTATCTATCTATCTATCTATCTATCTATCTATCTATCTGTCTGTCTGTCTGTCTGTCTGTCTGTCTGTCTGTCTATCTATCTATCTATCTATCTATCTATCTATCTATCTATCTTTTCCACACAAACACATATGTATACTAAGCAACTCTTTAAAATTATAATTTATAGACAAGTTATCAATCTGCTATAGAGGAATGAGGTTTCATACGGAAAGTCCCCTACACTGATAAAATCACATGTATGTATATATACAAACATATATAAATATACATCTGTATGCACATACATTACATACATATGCATATGTATAATTTTATCTGTGCAGAGAGTAGTTTAATTGCCAAGTTTTTTCCTGTCCCTCAGGAGAGCTAACTTGCATAGACCAAGACTGCCATTATGGGAATTGAAAGGAATAAAATTTTCTCAATCTAAGTCATATACGGGCCTGAACTCACAAGAGTGGCATCTTTCAAAGTGTAAACTTAAAATGTCAAAGGCATTCCAGTGTCACTAGTTGGAATCTATATTCCCAAAGAACTAAAGCTAGCATGTAGGGCTATAACTTATAGAACATGTAATCCCCCTATGCATAGCCCCTCTCTGTGTAAGTTTCCTATGTGTGTGCTTCTCCAGACATATTTCTTGTGCTACTTGTGGCATTGTAACTGTTCTCTGGCTGGTCTAGTAAAATAAATCAGTGAGGTCTTATGAGCAATAATTTTGAGTGTCCGCTGATCTACAAAATCCCTTAAACCTGCAGTCACTTCACTTTCTGTGGGTCCTTGGGGGAGAGGTGCCCCATGTGCTACGTTTGTATAGATAGTCATATTTATTTTGCTTATAACACCAAACAGAGTACAAATAAAAATACTCTAGGGGTTGTGCGATTGCTGCTTATAAAGCCAACAAAATTATCAGGTGATTTATTTAAAGTTTTCTCTGTCAAAATAAGTTGTTTACTAATAATGCATTATCCCCAAATGGCACTAATTTGGGTTAAAGACACCTAAATGTTTATGAAGATGTGTTAAATTTTACTAATAGATTATTTGGTTAATATTAGTTTTCTTTTCTCAAGACTGTGAGCATTATCTCTCCTTTCTATGATCTCCTAGTCATGAGAGCACTTAATGTTTCTAACTCTCCTAAAGAATTTAGCATAAAAAGCTTCATATTCTAATTCCTTGTCCATATGCTTTAGATATGTAACTAGATTATAAGATCCTGTAGGGCTGGCATGGTGTCATGCGGTTTTGAATTTCCTACCTAACCCAGTCTCTTGTGTATATAGTTGGTGTTCGACAAATATATGGTGTTGAAATAAATAGGACACTACAATCCTGCTTCCTTTATGAATCTTTAGTCCCAGAATAGATAAATCTTAGATCTAAGCATTCTAGATGGCATAAAAAGAATTAATAAATGAGTAAGGAACACACACTCACAGATGCCTCACAGAGACGGTAGAAATCAACACTCAAGTAGGCTTTGATACCATCGATGGCTCCTGGAAGAGTGACCCCACGAAGTAGCAAGGCCGTGAGGACCACATACGGCATGGTGGCCGTAATCCAGACCACCTGAATGGAAAATCATGATAGTTATTCTCCTTCACTTTTCATCTAGGTGTCACTTAAGTTATATTTTCTCTCTCTCTCTCTCTCTCTCTCTCTCTCTCTCTCTCTCTCTCTCNCAGTCATTAGTGAGTATCCTATTTAGTTTTGGAAGGTTTTTTTTTTATTTTTGCATGTGAAGGATAGCCATAGGTCTGTCATAAGTAAAGTATCTTTCCTTCATAAAAGCCACTGATATTTGCCAACAAATGAGAATGTTTTAATTTTTACAATCAAGTACATAAATGGATCTGTGGTCTATTCTAAGGAAGCAGAATACATCCCATTTACATTTGCCTATCCCATAACATTTTTATTCTATCTTCCCATAAGTTTACTGCAGAGGTATTGAGAAGCAATAAGGCATTCCTCCTTGACAGTTTAAGAATGATTATGATCATGATCATCTTCTTCTTCTCCTCCTCCTCCTCCTCCTCCTCCTCCTCCTCTTCCTCCTCCTCCTCTTCCTCCTCCTCCTCCTCCTCCTCCTTCTCCTCCTCCTCCTCCTTCTTCTTCTGTTGTTTCTTTGGTGCCTTTACTTTTTAATATCTTGAATTCTGTTCACATCTACCACATACCTCTGCATTTTGGATTCTTTAGGGGTTGTATTGTTCCATGACTCAATAATATAACATCATTGGTAGAGTATTTTTACTGTTAGTCTTTGTTTCAAGGAGGAGGTTGGAGTCATTAAAGAATGTTTGCAATTTCCCCAAAGTAATCTAGCTTACTCTCTTCTTCCTATTTAATTCTATCCCCTATTTATGATCCATCTGTAGTGCTTGTCCAATATATATATGCTTATGGACAACCATATAGGTTGTTCATCTAATAGAATTCCATAACTTAGATAAGAGGTATTCTTTAATCATTTGATATTTTCTAGATAGGTGCTTAGGTAAAAAATGTTAATTTTTATATACATA
The DNA here is from genome assembly GCF_016433145.1 of Gracilinanus agilis. Lineage (NCBI taxonomy): Eukaryota > Metazoa > Chordata > Mammalia > Didelphimorphia > Didelphidae > Gracilinanus > Gracilinanus agilis. The sequence goes on from NC_058130.1 coordinate 426,247,611, forward strand.
TTTACATTTCGCATGTCTTTCACTTCATAATTAACAAACAGATTTGGTCAACCCTTTCTTATACTGACATTTATAATGAAGACATGGAGTCCCATTTATGCTAACTAATAATCGTCTTTCCAAAAAGAAAACATGATATGGAATCCCAGCTCTGACTGTTACTATTCTGCCACTGGAAGAAAAATTGCATTGAGATTATGTGCATCTTTGATTCCATAATGTCTAGCTGTCAGTGAGCCTCACCTTGCCAGATGTCTTCACTCCTTTCCATAAGCTAAAATAAAGCAGTACAATCACAACTACCAAGCAAGAGGTCAGTTGCCACCGAGGAAGTCCTAAATCATCGATTCCTTTGCTCTGATGAAGATGCAGGACTCCTCGTCTGAAAAAGTAGAAGGAGAAAGATCGTTCAGAATTCCATTACATTTACGCCAGCAAAGTGAAGGATCTGGGGGTCAGAGGACTTGGTTTGTTTTTTTTTTTAATCTCAGTTTGGGCACTCACTGACTCTATGAAATTTTAGGAAGTCAACCTTTCTGGGCCCCAGGATCCTCATTTGATATTAAAGGTGCCTTCTAGCTTTACATCCCATAACAGCTATGGTCTGCTGACTACTTCAATGATACTGGATAACATGTTGCTATCTATATAGATAAAACAAATTGCTTCCTTCTTTGGACCCTAACAGTTATAGTACAAGTTTAAGAGCATCCCTGAACATCTCTTAGGAAAGAGAATCAAAATCCTTATTTTCTTTTGCCTCTGACATGTCCAAAAAGTACTTAAGGAGAGAGGTAGAAAGTTTTGTCCATTTTGGAGTTAATCCTCAACTCCGTTTTCACTCCCAAAGTCTTTCATGAGTCAATGTTTTTTGGTTAAAGACAATACAAGGAACTGGAATGACCTCCAGAAATTTATGCAGAGTGAAAGGAGCAGAACCAGGAGAACATTATACACAGAAGCTGATACACTGTGGTACAATCGAACATAATGGACTTCTGTACTAGCAGCAATGCAAGGATCCAGAGCAAGGCTGAGGGACTTATAGAAAAAAAAACTAGCCACATTCAGAGGAAGAACTGTGGGAGGAGAAACACAGAGGAAAAACAACTGCTTGAACACATGGGCTGATGGGGATATTATTGGGGATGAAGACACTAAATGATAACTCAAGTCCAACTATCAATAATATGGGATTAGGTCTTAATCAATGATACATGTAAAACCCAGAGGAATTGTGCATCAGCTAAGGGGGTTAGGGAGGTTTGGGGAGAGGGAAAGAACATGAAACATGTAACTATGGGAAAATATTCAAAATAAAAATAAAAATATAATTAAAGACAATACAAGTAGCTTAATAAAAAGAGAAAGTTATGGATAATTATTCTACCCTTCCACTCATTAGATGACCCACTGGTCATCTGATTTTTGTGAGGAGAATTAACAACTCAGACTTCAATTTCAACATACCCCTTGCAGAAGTGGTGAATGGTTATGAATTTAGAGTTCTCAAAAGAAATGTGAACTATTAACAACCATATGAAAGATTGCTCCAATCATTAATGATAAAATGGGCGCAATTAAAATAACTGTGAGGTTTCACCTCAAATCTTGCCTCTGGGCAAGTCACTTAACTCTGTATGCCTAACTCACATTCTTCTGTCTTGGAGTTGTTACTAAGATAGAAAGGAAAAGTTGTTATTTTTTTTTAAATCTAGTAAACTGGCTAAGATGACAAAAGATGGAAATAGTCAATGCTGAAAGTGCATTGGGAAGACAGGCACACAAACACAATGCTGATTAAGCTGTGAGTTTGTCTAGCTCTTCTGGAAAAGAATTAGAAACTATGCTGAAAAAAGGGACTAAAATATTAGAACATGTTTGTCCTGGACATCATACAGTTAGGTAGATATGAAGACATCAAAGACAAAAAGAGAGGTCTTATCTATAACAAAATACTTTTTGTAGTAGGAAAGAACAGGAAATGTCATTGATGCCCATTGTTTGGGGAATAATTAAACAAACTGCTGTACATGAATGTAATTGAGTATAACAACATAAATAATGAAATGAAGAATACAAAGAAGCATTTATATGAACTGATACAAGTAAAATAAGTAGTAGTAGAAAAACACACATATTGACCACAACAATATAAATGTAAAGAACAATAAAAGGGAAATTTCTTCACAAAGTTATGAGTAAGTTTTAAGATTGAAACAAGTTAAAGAAATGCATGTCCTTTCACTGAAGAGGTGAGAAATTCAGGCATGGAACTCAGGTAATATCAGATATTGCTGATTTTTTAAAAAAATTTGTTATAAGGAGGGCTTTCTGGGGAGGGGAAATGAGGAGAGTATATTAAAAATGAATAGGATATAAAAACAAAGGCATCAGTTTTTAAAAGGAAAAATAAGTTCAGTTCACTTTATAGGTATTACCTACGACATACAAGGCACTATGCTAGGAATTATATTTGTTCTGGACCTTTGACTTCAATGGTGTTGAGAAGTGCTTGTGAAGGCATTACATCTACCAAAGCAACGTTGAGCCTCCTCTACAATATATAGACTGAGAGAATTGTCTAGGGACTGAGAAGCTGAATGACTTCCCCAGTATCACAAAGCCTATATGTTTCAAAGGTGAGACTCAAGTTTGTACCCCAAAGAGATCATAGATAAATAGACTTGTACGAAAATATTTATAGCTGCGCTTTTTGTGGTGGCAACAAACTGGAAAAGGAGGGTATGTCCTTCAATTGGGGAATGGCTGAACAAACTGTGGTATATGCGGGTGATGGAATACTATTGTGCTAAAAGGAATAATAAACTGGAGAAGTTCCATGCAAATTGGAGAGACCTCCAGGAAGTGATGCAGAGCGAAAGGAGCAGAGCCAAAAGAACACTGTACACAGAGACTGATATACTGTGGTAAAATCGAATGTAATGGACCTCTGTACCAGCAACACTGCAATGACACAAGACAGCTCTGAGGGATTTATGGTAAAGATACTACCCACATTCAGAGGAAGGACTGCAGGAGAGGAAACATATAAGATAAACAATTGCTTGAATGCATGGGCTGAGGCGGACATGAATGGGAAATAGACCCTGAACAAGGACACAAGTTACAACCAGTGGAAATGTGTGTTGGCCATGGGTGGGGGGAGAGCGGGGGGTGAAGGGGAAAGTAGGGGCATAAAGTATGTAAACAGGTTAAAAACGAATATTAATAAATGTCTAATAATAATAAAAAAAAAAAAGGTGAGACTCAAACCCAAGTCTTCCTAACTCCAAGATGGGATCTCTCCTCTCCCATGTCATCTCTCAAGGTACTAGGGAGACAAAGACAAATATGAATAATTGTCTTTGCTAATAACAAAAGGTGCATGAATATAATGTATAAAATAAAAAGGAATATGAATATAATGGAATAATACAGTGCTGTAAGAAATGACGAATATAGAGAAGCATGGAAGGACTTATTTGAACTGATGAAAGGTGAATTAAACAGAATCAGAAAAACAATATTCCCTGTGACTATAACAATATAAATGGAAAGAACAACGACCACAAAACAATCAAAAGTGAATGCTGTGAAATTGCAGTGACCCTATTTGGTCCCAAGAAAAGATATGAGAAGGCATTCCCCCATGCCTTCTTTGCAGAGTTGGAAGACTGCATAGGAAGTAAAATGCTTCATACAAGGCTTGATTTTTTTCCTGTTTGTTAGTTTTGTTAAGTCCACCCCCCCCCCCACACACACACACTTTTATGTTTGTTATAAGGGAAAGTTCTCTGGGAAAGAAAAAGAGGTAAATTGGGAAATGTGAATTTCCTTGCTATAATTAGAAAGGTTTCTAGAAATATTTTTGTACATATAGATCTTTCTCCTCTATCTTTGATCTTTTCGAGATATATTCCTAGTAGTGGAATTGATGGGTCAAAAAGAAGTCACAATTCAGTGATTAGGAAGGTGTAGTTCCAAATTTCCTTCTAAAATAGTTGGGACAATTCTCAGTTCTCTTTCTACTCTATCATAGAACCTCAACATAACAAAAAGATACAGTAAAATCCCAATATATAAGTACATATGTTAATACATATAATACATATAACAAATTATATAATAATATCAAAAGCTAGTCATAAAGTGCTAGTCTAATTCTAGGCTCATAAAAGGGTCCCCACATAGATTTTATTTTACTGTGTAAGTAGCTCAGCGATACTGTGATTATGAAGATCATATCTCTAAAGCACTTAGATGGTTTGGGAAAATAAGTTTTAAGGGTATAGAGATATACCTCTATAAACACATAGACATATAGTACATAATTGTTATCATCATACATTAATGGAGCACTGCATACATTCTACTTCTCCTCTTTAGATATTTTCTTTTGAGAACCTTGATCAATATTAAGAATTTTCAAGCTTTTTCTCTTCTCCTCAGCAGTCACCTGCATATATACCCCCCATAATGATACAGGTGCCAAAAGCATATGTTGCCTTAGATAAAGGACAGTGTGAAATGGAGGCTCAGAGAGGGCTCTAACTGTTTACTACCTGGGTAACCTTGGACAACACATTTAATCTTCTAGGGCCTCAGTTTCCTTATCTATATAATTAAAGGGTTAGAGTAGATTATCTCTAATATTCCTCTTAGATCCATGTCTATGATATTAAATTCCGTGATCTTACCACGCAATTAGTAAATGCCAAGATTGGATCCCAAGACTCTCCTTATTCCATGATGAAAAATCTTTCTTTTATAACATTGACACAACAAACTATTATTTAGCAATTCATGAAGCAATAGTTAGAACACTGGGCTTGGAGTCAGGAAGATCTGAGTTCAAATTTGGCCTCAGACTCCTAGCTGTGTGACCCTGGGCAAATCATTTAACCTCCATTTGCCTCTGTTCCTCATCTGTAAAATGGAGACCCAATAGAAGAAAAAAAATGGCAAATACTTCAGTATCTTTGCCAAGAAAATCCTATGGACAAATCCATGGGGTCATGAAGAGTCACACATAGTTGAATAACTGAACAACTACAAATGCACTGGGGATATACAGACAAAAGTAAAACAGTGTCTGACCTCAAGAAGCTTAGATTTTATTGTGGAAAAGGGCAGTAGAAGCCTGGAGGAATCAGAAAAGGCTTTATGTAGAAAGTGGCACTTAAACCAATAGAAAGCAATTAGAGGTTTTATTATGCTGTCTCTTACTAAGACTGACACTGCTTCAGAAATAATTGTAAACACTTATCCAATTAAATTTCTCTTTTGATCTTCTGTTGTACTTCACAAATCTTTACTTAATTTATGTCAACTAAAGAGAAAATTTGCCTAAAAAATATCTGATGAGTTTTTATGACTTCTCCATTGAAAGGGTGTTCAATGACAATAGGATACAGTCTCCTCAATTCTATAATTGGTAAGTGTTGATAATCACCATATAGACATTTTTATGGGATAGATGAGCATCACAGTGACTTTTGTACAAACACATATATAAATGATGCAATTGGACTGCGTGGCAAATGTGTTCTTCCTGGATTGAGGGTTAGCTGGATGATTGGAAGGGATATTGTGAACTGGTACGTGTGTTTATTTTTTTTTAAGTTGATTAAACAGTACATTAAATATTGTAATCAATGTTTATACAAGAACACAATAGTGATTTTTCTTTTCTTTTCTTTTCCTTTTTTTTTTTTTGGGGGCTGTTAACAAACAGCATTGCCTCCTTGGTTTAATATTGTAAGATCTCCCCAGATCACAGAAATGACAAATAACTTTTTTTTTTTTAAATTTTAAACCCTTAACTTCTGTGTATTGACTTATAGGTGGAAGAGTGGTAAGGGTAGGCAATGGGGGTCAAGTGACTTGCCCAGGGTCACACAGCTGGGAAGTGTCTGAGGCCGGGTTTGAACCTAGGACCTCCTGTCTCTAGGCCTGGCTCTCAATCCACTGAGCTACCCAGCTGCCCCATGACAAATAACTTTTGAGAATTTTAAAAACCAGAGCAAATGAAAGCTATTTTTTAAAATTCTGAGGGTATAAATCCCTCCAGGGAGAGACATTGTCACCCCAAAGTTAGGAAATCCCTGCCATGTATATGTTTGTATCTATAACTTCCAATATGGTAATCACAGCTCTCTGTTCCTTGAATAGAACGGTAACATACACATTAGAAGGTCCAGGACTTAAAAGAAATCAAATCAGTCCATAGACTTTTAAGGATTCTAGTTGGCCTTAAATAACTTTGATAAACTATGACCCTCCAAATCTTTTGATTAGATTTTCATGTGAATTTGTAATTATGAGGGGGATTTTTGGGCAGAAATAAGCTACTGTTCTCTTAACATATACTATTTTCAGGAATTTGCTATATAAAAGGTCAAGGAAAATCACTTCAATAGCCCTAAATTAATGTTCATCAATAAATATTTACTATGTACTCACTATGTTCTCTCTAAGCTCTGGGGATATAAAAAAAGTTTAAAATATGGTTTCTGCTCTCAAAAAGCTCACATTCTAATGGGAGAGAAAACCTTCAAATAACTGCATTGATAAGATATTTATTATATAGTGTAAATGGAAAATAATATCAGAAGGAAAGTACCAACAGTTGAGGGAGGGAAAAACAGGGAACTGACTAGGAAAAGTGTCCTGCAAAAGGTTTGAGTTTAACCAAGTCTTGAAGAAAGTCAGAAGAACCAGAAGGTAAAGGTGAGGAGGGACAGCATCCCAGCCAATTACAAATGGAGGTAATCACGAGAGTGCCAGAGATCAGAGTAAGTATATGTTGAGGAGTAACATGTGTAACCAGATTGGGAAATTTTGGAAGCACCAGGGCTGGGAAGGGCTTTGAACTCCAGAGAGTGTCTTATATTTGGTTCTGAAAGTAATTGGGAGCCACTGAAGTTTACTGAGTAGGAGTATGTGGCATGATCAGACTTACACTTTAATTAAATCACCTTGGCAGCTAATGGACTTGATAAATGGGAATTTGGAAAAGATGGAAAGTAACTGAGAAGTAGAGGAACAGAGAACAGAAGGACTTGAGTGGGAAGAGACTTCAAGTCAAGAGACCAACAAGAATACTATTACAATAATCCAGGGCCAACATAGAGAAGGCCATGAAGACACCTTCATTCCCTCATATAAATAATTATTCCTTTTCCTTCCATTCTCTTTTTCCTTCTGCTCAAGTCCTATTCGAACAAACTGGAAACGAGAGGATAAAATTAGTCCTTTAAAGATAGAAAGGCTTGTATTATTTACTATTCTCTCTCCCCTAAGGGCCAGTATAGGCAAGATAGCATTTTATGCTGGTGCCCTGCCCTAATAAAAATCTATTTGTAAAACAATCAATAGAAAAAAGGAAGCAATAAAGCACAAAGAGAATACTTCATTCATATTCACTGATCTTCCATCCTTTCTTTTCCTATCATTTCATGCTACAAAAGATACTACCCTAAGTGAATCTTGGAGAAATTAATTCTCTTGGTTCACCTAGCAAATTGATTGGATTTTTCTCAGTCTTAGTCCCTACTCTCCCTTGACTTTTCTGCAGTATATGATATTACTGATCATGCCTTCTTGATAATCTGTCCCCCTTGGTTTAAGACATGCTGCTCTCTTCTGATTCTCGCCTTCCTATCTAACAGCTTCTCGGTGTCCTCTACTGGTTCATTTTCCTTCTGAATTCCAGTGTAAGTGTCCCTCAAGGCTTTGTCTTTGAATCTGTTCTCTGCCTCTGTACTCCCTCCTTTGGTGGTCCCGAACTCAATATATTCCAAACTGAGCTCATCATTTCCCCCCTTCTTTCCCCACAAAGTCTTCCCCTTCTTCCAACTTGCCAATTTCTTTTAAAGCTTTTTTCAATTTTCAGGAGATATAAAAAATATGAGTTATTAATTCCATCACTATTCTCCTAGTCACTCAGGCTTTGTAGAAATGTGAGTTGTAATTTCTACCACCTGCTTAAGTCATCTTGAAACCTCAGTCACCTGTCTCTCTTCCCTCTTCTCTCTCACCTCACCAACTCTGACCCAGCACTTCAGTAGAAATGACAGCAACCTTAGAGAGAATTTTTTCTCCCCTTTCAATCTTCACTTCCCAAATATCACAGCTTTGTCTTTCATTGATCTCCACGTTCTCCTCCTGCCTCTGGACTTTTCCCATCATACCAAGCAGCCTTTTCTTAATGAGGAAGTTTTTTTTTTTTTTTTGTTCCTAAGGCCGTCTATTCATCCCTGGACTTCTGGCAATGGAAATATAGTCTGCCCCTGGAACCTTCATTTAAAGGAAAGTGCCCATGCCAGCCATCTTTTGATTCCTCTCTAGGCTCTACTAACTCTCCAGACTTTTTGTATCATGCCTTTATGTGGGAACCTTCTCTTCCAGATTCCCTTTTCAGCTTTCTTTTACATGTTATATTCTCATAAAAATGTAAGTTCCTTGAAGGCAGAGATTATCTTTCTTCTTGTATTTGTATAGAATCAGAGACCTAATTTTAATCAGTAATATCAACTGGTCATCTAGGCCATAAAGCAAATGGTAGAATTGGCAGATTTGAGTTTCATTTGTTTCTCTTTCATCTATCCATATCCTTGAGTGAAGAACTAATGGATCATAGCCAATAGGCAATAAAAAAGGAGCTGGATTATCTTCCAATTATGCAAGGTATGTGTTCATCATGTATCGCATAGCATGTATGTGACATCTATTCATGGCACACATAAAATCTATATACAAGTGGTATTTGAGAATTCATAATGTATGTAGATGCAATGCATCATGAGCAGTATTTTCCATGGATTAAATGTTTATAAGAGGAATCATCCTAGAATGGAAGGGAAGCTTTCTGAAGACATAAAGGTAAATAATTCCAGCAAGAATGAAAAATGAAAGTTTTCTAGACAGACTAATGAGTATACTCAGAGATTTTTTCAATCAATTCAAATTTTAAAAAGAAATATATAGAAGATAGAAACCAAGTCAGGTAACAAAAGGATAAATATGAGAAAATTACACAGTTTTGTCAAAATAGCATCAAGTACTAAAGCTCAGAATGATCTGAAGGGGAGTTAAGGATAACCAAAGGGTTTTTTGTTGTTGTTATTGTTGTTGCTAAGCTTTATTGGGAGAAAGAGGATCAAAGAAGTGATATGACCTTTCATTTGGGGTAGATGGGATAACTTCCAACAGAGAAAAGGAACAATTACTAAATTAATTTGTTTCTGCTTTCTCTGTCAAGGAGAATGACCTTAGTCCCAGAAATGACAGAACACAAATGTCTAACATGGAGCTGATATTCAAGATAAGAAAAGTGACAATGAGAGACTACTTTGATTATCAAGTTATGATGTAGTTATGTAACAGCTGAGTTCCAGCTTGGAAAAAACTGGAAAATGTAATTGCTGAGCCATTGTCAGTAATATTTGTAAGTCTGTGGAAAATGAAGGAGGTGCCATAAAACTAGAGAAGTGACTTGATTTTCAAAAAAGTGAGGAGACTAATCTGAAAATTGTAAACTACTGAGCATGACCTGGCTTCTAGGGAAGACTCTAGCCATGGATCATTAAAGGGATGGTTAGTGATCATTTAGAAAAGATAGATATGATTACAAAAAGAATCAAAAGACTTTAGAACTCTAATCCCTACAGTAACCAGTTGTGAATACAGATACTGGAGCAGGGGTTGGCAATGTATGGCTCTAGAGCCATATCTGGTTCTTTTGATGGCCAGATATGGCTCTTTCTGCAGGAGCCATAAAGTCAATTTATTTTCAGGCGCTGTTACAGGAGCGCGCACTGTGAGCACTGTACGGCTCTCATGAAATTACATTTTAAAAAATGTGGCATTTATGGCTCTCATGCCCAAAAAGGTTGCTGACTCCTGTACTGGAGTGTGCTTCCTACATTTTGGAGGTGTCCTATTATGACGATATGGGTTAAGAAAGAGCTCATTTGGATTTTCTAAACCATAATTTCACCATTAAGTGAAACCAGTTACTGAGGAGAGACAGAGTCTCCTCTGAGGTAAGAATTTGGGAAATGTGGACACTGATGCTACTGAGCCTGGGAGCCTCTTTTGTCTTTTGCTACAAGTGCTGGGCTTTTCTGTTGTCATTTTAACTTGAAGTAGTCTCACCATACTTGCCTCTACTGGTCAACAGCTGGGAATTCACTGTGTACTTAATAGAAGTAAAACTCACTTTTGACACCTGGCTCCCTAATGTGAAATCTAGAGTGAAAGTATTGTCATATGACTTTATGATTTTTATATAAAGTTGGCTTGATAAGTAAAAATAATTTTCTTAACAGTTTCTCCTTAGCTATTCAGCCTCAGCTCCAATATTGTGATATGTGTTACCTTTAGTCTCATATATAAGAACACTAACCACCTCACTGTTACAAAGAGATACCTTATCTTCATTCCTTCCTCTGTCCCTTTTACTTATCTTGTCAATTACTATAAAACAATGGAACAAATATTTAAGGGTTTTCAAAGCATTGGAGAATAGCACTTTCATCAGAATCTGTGTTGGAGCTAATTTGGTGAGATTGGAAGAAACTGTGAGATGTGGCAGGCTACCAATGCCCACAGAGATAAATGATTTCAAGGTATGTTATGACCTTTTAATATAGCTCACCATTTCCTGTTTGAATCACTCCCCAGGATTTATTAAAAGCATAAATCTGCTTGCTAGAAGTAATCTTTGTGAAATACAACTCTATATCTGTATATGTAATCCTCAAGAAGAAAGTAGCAAATTTTCACCTGGCAGGGGGATATTCTCCAGTGAAAAACAAAATTATTTAAGGCTTAAAATGTAAAATTCATTTAAAAAATATTTTCATTAAGTTCAAAACTCAAAAGAATTAAGTTTTAAAAGAAATTAGTTTAAAAGTTTACTGAATTAACAGCAAATTAGAAAAAAATAACAAAAAGTACATGTTGATTTTTACCATAGAAGCTATTTTATTAATTTTTAGAACTCTTTGATTTTCAATTCTGAATACATCTTAAGCTTACCTTGTTTTTAAAAGTCCTGAATCATGTTTTTTGTTGTTGTTGTTGTTGTTGTTGTTGTTGTTGTTGTTGTTCATGGATAGTTTCTATCTATTGTGTGATCCATATTGCTGACTCCAGACTCAAGCCCCAAGACTCAAGACCCTGAAAGCCAGGTGTCCTGCCTTTTTTATACCAGAAATCCAATGGTCTCTAACTGCTCCCTCTCTCAGAGTTCTGGGGGGCACTATGGAATTCTGTGTTGCAGCTTGCACCCATCTCTGCAGCTTGAACCCCTCTCAGCGATATGGATCTCACACTATCCATTTGAAAAGCAGAAACATTTCTGCATATGATGACTGATAAAATTGTCACAGTGGAAACATTTAAACAAAATGTGCAATAACATAACAGGAATCAAGCAGAGACAAAAAACATTTTTTAGCTTGGTGGGGATTTTAGATATTCTGTAACCAGGGTTGCTTCCTGGTCAAAAAACACCCTTTTTCATTTAGAGAACAAATCAAGATCAGTGGGAATCTTGAACTCTATACTATAGCATTCAGTTTATATTAGGTATACTATCAGAGGGAAAGGTCATCTTTTTCCCAGTATCAAAGAAACAGAAGATTTCTAATTGATGCAATATCATGAGATTCTTCACAGATTAACCAAGTTCTGCATTGCAAAAATATCCTGAATTCCTCGAACTATTATGGATGGAAATTTTGATCAAATTCAAGCATTTACAAATTTGTTAAGAAATATAGTTTGAAAACTCCTAGTGCCAAATGGTGATTTAAAAAACAACAACTATGTTAATGAATATTTTAGGTATCTAGCAATTGGATAAATTTTTTAAAATGTATTGTGAACACGAACAACAAGATGGGAATGGTTTTTCCATTCCCTACTAACTCTCAAACCCTCTTATAAAGGGAATTACATGCCAAATGTAGAACAATTACAGTTGAATCCACAAGTCAAAAAATAAAGAGAACCCAGACAAGATAAAATCCTTATGAATGAACATAGAGAATGCTGATCTTTTACAAAACGCTCATTCAGCACCCTCTCACTCTAACCTCTGTGCTCCAGGCAGGAACAAACTATCACTAATAGACCAGTATGGCCTACATTTGGATGGTCACCCAATGTGGGAGGAGAGTGATTTAGTTTTGTAATTCAGTCCCAGGAATATATGCATGAGCAAATAAAGAGAAGTCAGGAAAGAAGTGATTGAGAAAAATGAGAAAAAGGAAGCTGGAATATTTAAAGATTATGAGGAAGAAAACAGTAAAAACCTTGAGCACAAGCAGATAAATAACAGAATGTATCCTAAAACTAGGATGAGTACTAAACTCTCAGACTAACAAATTTTCAATAAATATTTCAGTGTAAAGGAAAGTGAATCAATGCCTGATAAATGCTGTGGAATCTTAAGAGAACATGAAACAACATAAACAATTCCAAATGACTCAAAAGGAAAATGAAACCTACTTGTGTAATGAAATTAGTAATAAATGTGACAAAATTTTTATATATATACATCCCCACATACATGCATATGTGTATATGTATATGTAACATATATAAATTTATAGATAGATATATGTAGAAAGAGAGGAGAGAAAGGAGTAATAAAAAATTAGGAAACTGTAAAAATTGAGTTCATGGTGGAAAGCTTCATCAAAGAGAGAAAAGAACAATGAATATAATTGCAATACAAAAATACTGATGGAGAGGAAAATGTGACAAAAAGAAAGCAAAGGGCAATATTAAAAGAATACATGATCTCTATATAAGTTGAAGCCATTGCTTTCAAAGATAGGATGTGGAGAGACCAATTAAGTCAGTGATGGGCAAACTATGGCCAAATGTGGCTCCCTGAAATGTTCTATCTGCCCTGTGACATTATTCCTAATCTGATGACTACAATGAGTAGGATACAATACAATGAAACTTCAAAAGAGTTGCCTTAGAAACAGACTGACTGATGAACATTTCCTTTCCTTTGGCCCCCTCTTTAAAAAGTTTGCCCATCACTGAATTAAGTGATTCAAATTTGATCAGTAGAATATGATAAATCAAAATCCCTAAACACCATAATGAAGGAAAGATACAAGAAAACTGCACAGAACTTGTGAATAAAAAAAAGTATTAAAAGAATCCATAGATCACCTCCAAAGAAAAGCTTTATGCTTCAAACTCCATGACAATAGTGGTTAAATTTAATAATTCCAGATGAACAACAACTAATTGTTTCCAGAGGAATAAGTTCCAAAGATAATAATGGAAATGTCTCCAATCAATATGAGTAAAGCAAAAATGTCTCTTTGCCATGCAATTATTTGACATCATTCTAAAAATACTAACAATAGCAATAAGAAAAGAGTAAGAAATTAAAGGCATAATGGTGGACAAAAAATTCCTTTTTGATAACATGAGTTACTTATAGAACCTTAGGTAATTGGTAAAGAAACTAATTGAGAAGATAACATTTTAAATTTAGAGCTGGAAGAGCTTTTGAGGCTATCAAATTCAACTTCTTCATTTTTATTGATGCAGAAACTGAACCTGAGGAAATTAAATGACTTACCTCAGGTCATACAGCTACTACATGTTTAAAGCAGTATTTGAACTCAACTTCCTGCTGGGAAGCTCAGTGATCTTTCCAATAATGCATCTAGCTCCCTTTCAAAAATAATAGCTAACATAGTTATTAAATTGGAATAAAATTAAGTTTGCTGTCCCCAAAATGAACCCACAACAAGGAATAGTACTTCTAGATAGGAAGAACACAATCAAGGAAATGGTAATAGACATGAACATATAGGGGTGTGCTGAAGTCAGCTCTAATTGACTAATCATTAAATTTTTAGTGTGAACTTTTATACCTCAGAAATTGGCAATAATTACATATCAGGTTTAGTTTCTTGTTTTGTTGATTGTCTAGATGTAAGAAAGTGTCAATGAAGATTAAATTTCAGAGTGTTGTGTATACTTTTTTTTTTAAGTTCAACTATAACATTTATCAGCATGACCCTGGATTACTCTATAAATGTTGCTTGAGCTCAGCAGGAGTGCACTAGAAGGCACAGGAAATGAAGTTATCATCACCTAGGGACTGTAAGCTAATAATAATAATAATAACAATAACAATAACAACAATAATAAGCATTTATATAGTGCTTTGAAGTTTACAAAGTGTTTTACACTCATCTCATTTGAGCCTCACTGCACTTCTGTGGAAATCCCATTAAAAATAACTACAAAATGATTTTTAAAATGGTGGAGGGGAGTGTTTTAGAAATAAAATTACAAAATGTTCATTAAAAAATAAAGAATAACTTAATTAGATAGAATAGACAGAGTATTCAGTGTTTGTGGCTGAGTTGAGATGATTTAATAAACTGCCATTACTAACAAAGTTAATTTGCAGATGCAAGGGTATATTAACTAACCTAGCAGAAGGATACTTTAGAGAGCTAGACAAAATAAAAACAAAATTCATTTGAAAGCGTGAAAAATATAGATGATCAAGTTAAATATTTTTAAAAGGTTGGAATGAAGGTAGAACAGCACTTTCAGATCTCAAACTATACTATACAGTAGTAATCAGCAAAACCATCAGTACTGTTTTAAAAAAAATACACAAGTGGGTCAATGGAACAGAGTAGCAAACAAAGAATCAGAAATAATTGAACTCAGCAACCCAGTGTTTTATAAATACCCAAACAAATTATCTAGGAAAAGAGCAATTAACTTTCCAAGAACTTCTGTGGAAACTAGAAAACAACAGTCTGCAGAAAATGAGGTTGAGAACAACATCTTCCACCACATTTCACAATAAATGCAAAATCATAGACTTAAATATTACTATCATATCATCAAAATTTATTAGAGGAATAAATTATATTTCTTTCATAGATATAGATATGTGTGTATGTATGCATGTGGGTGGGTGGCTGAGATGGGGTAACAGTACCAAAAAGGGATAGAAGCAATTATGAAAGATAGATCACTGTGATTATATGAAAATGAAAAGATTTTGCATGAACAAAATGAATTTAATGTGTACAAGAAGGGAATAGGTCAATTGGGAAAAATATTTGTATCAAATATTTCCATAAAAATAAGCTGTCGAAGATATAAGAGACAAGTAGTAGAAATATCTGACCCCAAACTATTCCCTAATAGATATGGATGAGAGAAATGGGCAAAGAACTCATAAAAGAATGATACACTAATAGTAATCATATGAAAGGATGTTATAAATCACTAATAACAATAAAAATGCAAACCTTACTAATCCTGATGTTTTACTTCACACCCAGAAAAAAAAAAGTCAAAATGCCATATTTACACTGAGTTAAAATAGTTGTTGGCTATTTTTTTTTAAAGAAAAAAAAAAAAAACAGGAAAACTGTGTGGTCAGGAAGAGACCACATGTAAATGACAAGTTAATCAGCGATTATCATGGTCATGGTAAAAGAAGGGGTATTACCAATTTGGAGAATGTGGGGAAAGGCTGTGATTCCAGAGGAATGGTCTTTGGAGGAGAAATCTTCCTTAAATGGATAGCAATGGATATTTATGGGCCAACCAGCAGCAGTTTAAGGAATCAAGATGAGGTTATAGGTGAGAATTATTTTGAAGACTGTTTTTATCATACCTTCCTGTTTCCACAAGAGAAAAATGAAGTGTTTCTTTTGCTCCCACAACCAGCCATGATATTACTTACTCAAAATATTCTGCAGCAGGAGTGGTTTTATAGGTATCATTGATGTCAAAGCTGTCACTGGAGTTGGAAAAACGAGTATCTGAGCAGTTCAGGCTATTCCAGGTATTATTACAGTGTATCCAGGGAAGATCCATAGTGAAGGATGAGAAAAAGTAATGGAGAGCCCAGGCAATGATGACATTATAGAAGAATCCAACATAAAGGGATATAAGGATAACAGTAAAACCCACACCTAAAATGAAGGGGAAAAAAGTAAAAGAAACAGTCAGTGCTTTGAGTCTACTAGCAACTCACTTATTCTACCAAATACCATCATTACTCCAAGAAATAGAATTCCATAAATATTCTTCTTTCTTATAGAAAAAAGGAAAAGCTTCCATTTTATTATATTTTCATTGAGAAATCTATATCATAAGAAATCTAAATGACTAGTTAATATATGAAATATTTCAGAAGTACTCTACTTTGATAAAAAGGATTAATACATTACTATTTTGATTTAAATACATTGTTCAAAATAAACTTATTTAAAATTCTCCATGTCCATTCAATCTCCCTTTTATTTTTATGTGAGTGATCTCTAAATTCAAAAAATCTCTAGACTCTAGAATCCCAGACTTAATTCTGATTTTTGAAGCAGTCAGTGCACATAAAACCTAAAATTTTCTTAAATGTTTTATCGTATCCTTTCTAAAATTCATCTTTCATGTTAATTAGAATTATACCATATTATTTAGTGTCATAGAACCATAGATTTTAGAATTGGAAGCTACTTTAGAAAATTTCTAATTAAATTCCCATGTTTAATAATAAGAAACTGAGATTCATTGATTTGAATTAATTTTGCTTTAGGAATGTGGACATTGGCTTAAGTGTTTGTTTTTTTTACCCAAAGTCTAGTCATATTGATTGATTGTTGCTGTTGTTCATCTTTCCTTTTTGAAGAGAATCAATGACATCAAAAGGTGATGTCTAGACTTGTCCTTGAGTTAGATTTATGTAAGGAAGAGTTACACAAAGTCATCAGCCTCATTCTCTTCCAGAGTCATCAAAATCTAGTGGCAATACAAAAGGCAGGATGATTGGCAACCAACTGAGAGGCAGTGCATGACGTTGGCATTCCTAATGTCTGATCAAGTTTGAAGTGCTCCAGAGTGCCAGCTTTCACTGCCTTTGTTTTCTTTGGAACAAATTTTGTTCTCTTTTGCCCATTCCACCAGGGGAAGTCTTCATCTCCCTAACTCACCAAAGGGTCTGAAGCCTCTTGGTTACCTTCATCCTGGTTAGTCTCATCTGTCAAAACAGCTTCTTGGAGTCACAGGTGAGATTTGGGGAAAAGGCAGACATCAAAGGTGGATGAGCAGCTCTGAAAAGGTCTTAGCAATCCCTCACACCAGAGGTGCTAGTCCTCCCTGAATACTCCACACACCCCTGGTGATCAATATCTGTTTGTGAAATAGCCTATATAATTCTTTGGAAATGGCTATTTCCAAACCGCTCTCCAAAAGGTATCTAGAAAATGAACCAGACCAAATTCTGGTGGAAAAATTGAAAGCAAAGTCACGGCCAGTAATTTTCCCAGCCATTCTGGCACAGGAATACAGACAGGTATGTGGACACTGGGGATAAGGTCTGGTACAAAGGACATAATGGGTCTAGGACTCTAGTACATAGGAAGAGACTTTGCACCAGTGCAAAAGAAGGTCCCTAGACCTATACTGAGGCTTCTACACAGGGACTGGTGCCAAATGGACTTTGTCACCCATTACCCACCACCCAGTTCAGGATCACAGACATAGGTAAGACTAGGGAAGGCACCTCATCCCCCTTTCCCCTCCAACCCCAGATCAGGTCTTATACTGTACCAAAGGAGAAGCAGGTTCAGCAGAAAGCAGTAGCAATGTGTTTCTGGTGCCTGGAGAGGAATAATTAGGGAAGGAATCCCAGTCCAAAGGGAAGTCTGTATTTCTGTTACTGAATCAGCAGAGCTTCCCAGTCCACTGATGGTAGCTGAATCCAGTCAGTCTATTGTCACTTACACCGATCCCAGGTCAGAAACTTGGGGAGCTCAGACAAGGATGAGGGGAAGCAATCACACTTCGTCCTGAATCAAACCACTTTGGGAACACTGAAAACTTGCAGATTCCCAGTCTGAGCTGTCCCCGAGATTCTGGAATAATGCAACAATCAATAACACCAAGAAAAAAGCCAATATTTCCCCATCAGAAGTAAAGTCTGCCTTTCATGTTAAATTCCAAATAAGAAAGTAGGTTGGAAGAATGAGCAAACAAAAAAATAATCTAACCATGACAGGAAGCTCAAGATACAAACTCAGATTACGAGAATGCCTCTAAAACAAGAAAAATGCAGTGTGGACACAAATTAAATTAAAATTTCTGGGACAAATGAAGATAGAATTTTAAATGGGATTTTAAAATGTTTTTCTCAAATACATAAGAGTATTAGAGAAAAAAGAATTGGGAAAAATATTAGAGCTACATAAGGAAGAATTGAAAAGAGAAACAACAGTTTGGCACAAGGAGTACAGAATCTTGCCCAACCAACAAACTCCCTGACATTTCATATGGACCAAATATAAGTTAGTGACTTTGTGAGACAATGAGAAATATTAAAGTCAAAAGATTGAAAAAAGAATAAAATGTGAGGTATCTAATAGCTCAAAATGAACAAGTTTAAAACTTACTTGGAAACCAGATCTAGGAGGAAAAAATTAAAAATCCTTACACTACCTGAATGCCATGACCAAAACAAGGGTCAAGGCCAAAACTTGATATTTCAGGAAACTTAAAAAGAAAGTTCCCAGATCTCAAAACTAGAGGGCAAAGTAGAAATAAAAAAGAATTTACCGATCACTTTCTAAAAGAAACTTCCAAATTAAAACTTTTAGAAACATTTTAGTCAAAATTGAAAGCTCCCAGGTGAAGGAAAAAATAATGCAAGTAGTCAGAAAGCAAAAATTCAAATACCTAGGAGCAAGTCATGCTCGTAAAGGATTTAACAGCCACCACTATCAAGGAGGAGAGAAATTAGAAAATGATGTTCCAGAAGGTAAAGGATATGATATAGTCTTATAGTCGAGAACAATTTTTCCAGCAAAATTGAATAAATCCTCAGGGGGACAAAAGCCAACCTTTGATGAAATAGAAGGCTTCTAAGCACTGCTAATGAAAAGACCAAAGCTTTGTAAAAACTTTAAAGTTCAAAGACAAGAATTAAGAGAAATATTAAAAGGTAAATACAAATGAATAATGATAAAGGACTAAACGAGGATAAATTGCTTTTATTCTAATATGAAGAGAGTATGTCCTCTCTGAACCCAGTATTATCAGGGTTAATAGAGGGAGTTTATTATCTCAAATAATTAAGGTGAGCAAATCGACATCTTTGCAAGTAAGGAGGAAGGGCTGAGGGGACAGTTGACATTAAACTTCACTCTCATCTGAACTAGTCGAAGGAGGGAATAATACATATAGTTGGTTACAAAAATACAACATTTAATAGCATAATTGGAGACAAAAGGGAAATTAGTGGGAGAGTAGTTCAAGAGAGGGATTAGTTTTAGGCAAAACAAAATCTAAAGATGTGCAGAAATATTTATAACCCTTTGAGAAGGCCAAGAATGAGATTCTGAGCCCATAAATTGGGGAATGGCTGAATAAGTTTTGACATATAAATGCTATGGAATGTTATTATAAAAAACAATGAAGGAAATAGCTTCAGAGAAACCTAGGAGCATTTATTTGGAGGAAGGGAAAAAAAGCAAGTAAGTGCTTATTAATCAACTACTATTTTTATTATCTCAGTTGATTCTTACAGCAACTCCATGAAAGCAGATGCTATTATGATCCCCATTTTATTGCAGAGGAAATTGAGGCAGGCAAAGGTTAAGTGACTAGCTCAGGGTCACACAGCTAATAAGTGTCTAAATTTACATTTGAAGAAAGATCTTCTTGACTCCAGGCTTAAAGTTCTACCACTTCACCAGGTACTTACTTTATTTGAATTGTTGCAGAATAAAATAAACAAGAACCAGGAGAACAATTTATACATTGACAGCAATATGGCAAAGAGAAACAACTATAAAAGGACTGGGAATTCTGAACAGTGTGATCACCAACCAGGATTCCAGAGTACTCATAATGAAATATGCTACCTATGATCTGATAGAGAGACAGAGAACTCGGAATATAGAATGAGACTTTTTTTTTTTAATAAGGCAAATGTGGAAATTTGATTTGCTTGACTAATATTTAATATATGTATAGGGGATTTTATTTTTGTTTTGCTCTCAGTTAGGGGTAGGATTGGAAATGAGAGAAGGAAGGCAAATTTTTACTAATTAAAAAAATAAAATAAGGATTTTTTAAAAGAAAAATTGGTCAAGAGAATTTATCTCATCTGATCCTGGTATTTCTACTGGCTTTTGTGGTATGGTGGCTCATACTTTTAGGCTATGTGATAAAAAGAACTTTAACTCCTTCTTACCAACGAGAGGCTTGCTAGGAATCATAGCAGATAAAATCAGAGAGAAGCAGAAGGCTTTGAAGAGGTTAGATAGCTAACGACCAGCAGATAGTAGCAGAGAGCAGTCCATTGACCATAAGTCAAGAGTGATGCCCTGCTCAGAGAGAAGATGTGGTGCTCAATAGGAAACAGAGGAGAATAGCATAATGCTATCATTAGGGATACTAGGGAGTTTTAAGCATTTAAAAGTGAGAGGTGGTCCAGCCAGACATACATATTGGCCATATGTCCCCTGTTGATGACAAAAATCTAGAAAGGATAACTTTCATGTTAGATGATAGTCAAGATCCAAAACAATTTTTACCAGTTATAACACTGGAGCAAATTCAATAAGGAATATAATATAATAGGGAAAATGTAAGTTAATAAAGTTTTACATAGGTTCAAAAATTAATTTTAGAAGTACGGGCATCCCTTACACATCTCAGGGGCTAGAGACATGATGTCCTGAGATCTGAAAAATATGCAAAAAAATTTTTGGCCCTCCCTTAGTACCAGATGAGAAGTATGAATTTTTTCTTTTTTTTTTTTTAATGGGGTGTTTAGAGTGCCTTATTGTAAAATTTGGGCTATTTGGTCATAAGCTAAATGTAGGTCAATGTTAGGCAAAAATACTGTATGAGAAAAATATAAAATATAAAATAAAAGTGAAAATATTTTACTTATTTTAACTTTTAAAAAAGAAGTTGCATATATTTATGGTTTTTATAGTATGGTCAGAATAAGAAATTAAATGGGAGTTTTTTAACAGTTTTGTGAAAATTGCAGATGATTGAGCATAGATGACAGAAAAAGTTTAGAAACTCAGAAATGCATAAAACACATGTATAGTATTGTATAATATCAACACATTTTGTCTTTTAATACCATTAATATGTACAATTCCTTTTTTAAAATTAAAGTAAGCAAAAAGTTAAAGTTTGTAAAAAGAACAAGAAAGTCAGTAGATGATACACACAAAGGCTAGAAATGTAGAGCTCTCTTAACATCTGCCTACATGTGACTAAATTAACCAAAATTCTACAATAAGGTATTGTAAACACCATAAAAAATTAAAATTCCAATTTCTATGGCACAAAGGGAGGGCCAAAAACTTTTATGCTGCTTTTTTCAGATCATAGGAGGTGCCCTAACTCTTGAGATGTGAACCGGATCTCTGTACATAGATTCAGTTGATAAGTGTACAGAGAAAAGTGACGAGGATGGGCTTTAAAACCATGCCAGACTTCTTTTAGGAAGTGGAGATAATTAACTTGAAGAATAGAATCCTAGACAGAAGCAATTGACCCATGAGTTCACTGGACTCCTTCCATGTGCCTCTCTGCTTTTCTGATCATCACATGTAATTTTTAGAACTTCTCAGTAAATATCCATATTGCTCTTTGAACAATCCCCATCTTTGCTAAAGTGGGTGCCTTCTAAATGGCTATTACTTCAAGGGCAAAAAATGGGATAATCTCAGACAGTCATTATTCAGCAAATTGGGAGATCAAAGATAGAATGTTTATTCATTAATCCAGGTGAAAGTAGTGCTGGGATTGGTGGTGGTTGTTAGACTGATCTATTGACTGATCTTTGGAATAAATGATGTTTCCATCCCCAATAAAATCATAGTATCATAGGGTTTAGAACTAAAGAGAATTTTAGAGATCATTTAGTCTAAACCCTTCATTTTATAGAAAAGGAAATTGAAACCCAGAAATTAAGTGTAAATAACTTATTCAAGGCAAAATATAAGTGGCAAACCCAGGATCTTTGATTCTAAACCCTATGTTCTTTCCACTATGCCACTACTCTTGTGATCCTTGCATTGGTACTTTGGAAGTAGTGAGATTTTAAGAGTTTGGTGAAGTTTAAGGTAACTATCAGACAATTTTCTACTGTGGTCAACTAATGCTCTAGAGTACTGACCAAATATGAATTATTTCTGCTCCATGTTTTCCTTCTATATTGCTCTTTTCCTGGAGATAACCCTCTTGGTTCTCTCCCTAGTAGTCCTAATTCCCTTGTTTTACTTTTGGGAAGCAGAGTTTATTAAAAGATTCTGGGTACAGTCAGGCGATTTGGAAGCAAATGGTACTTTGCTTCCAAGTTCAACAAAAAAACCATAACAAATGCATTTATTTCTGACTTGATACACTGTCATATCTACCTGGTTGTTTTTTTTCACAATGTCCTTATAAACAAAACTGATATGGATTTTAAAACAGAAGGGAGGATCAGTGGAATAGACTTGGAATAATTGATGTCAGCAAGACAGTGTATGATAAACCCAAAGAGCCCAACTTTTGGGACATGAATCCACTATTTGACAAAAACTGCTGGGAAATTTGGAAAACAATATGGGAGAGATTAGGTCTAGATCAACATCTCACACCCTACACCAAGATAAATTCAGAATGGGTGAATGACTTGAATATAAAGAAGGAAACTATAAATAAGTTAAGTGAACACAGAATAGTATACTTGTCAGATCTCTGGGAAGGGAAAGATTTTAAAACCAAGCAAGAGTTAGAGAAAATTACAAAATGTAAATTAAATGGTTTTGATTATATTAAACTAAAAAGCTTTTGTACAAACAAAACAATTCAGCCAAAATCAGAAGGGAAACAACAAATTGGGAAAAAATCTTTATAACAAAAAAACTCTGACAGGGGTCTAATTACTCAAATGCATTTATTTTTGACTTGATGCGATGCACTGTCATATCTACCTGGTTGTTTTTTTAAACAATGTCCATATAAACAAAACTGATATGGATTTTAAAACTTAGTGGCTAGAGTCTCGGAGAAATGTTGACTTTTAAAAATAAGATCAAAATGATTGTGTATATATGGAAAATGAGGTTAAAATTCATGCTTTTGAACTAACTATAGAGATAAATGTTAGATACTTTTGTTAATTGTAAAATGACTTCTTATCCCTGTTCTTGACTTCAAAAGTATGCCTCTGTGGCCATATCATCCAGATACTTCCCTCAGCACATGGGACCTTCTTTGACCTGAACTATTCAACCACCCTTTTGACCTCCTGAACCTGAAATAATTCTTTGTAAGGCTTTCTCTCTTCTCCCACTGGTAAATTCTCCCTGAGGTCTTCGTTTTGGAGAAGCCCAAGCTAGCCTTCATTCCTTTCCTGGTCCTGTTTCTGACTGCTGGAATTTTAAATCATGCCTCCATATAGTACTTTCAATGTCTTCCCCATTCCCTCTTCTCAGTTCTCTTTTGGGTGCTATCTTCCTCCATTATATTTTAAGTTTTTTTGAAGAAAGGGACTATCTTTCTTTTTGCTTGTATTTGTATTACCAACACTTGAAATAGTACCTGCACCATAAGTACTGTGTAAGTAGGATTTGCTCCCCAGAATTGTCTTTCCCAGCTTCCAATGTTCCTTCTCAATTTATGTGCTAATGTAGGGAGGATAAAAGTTTTGTGTAACTCTGCCCTTGCTCTCTTTTCTCCTGATCTGGCTGGGAAAGCTGGCTTTACTCAGGCTTTTACTTTTGTTCTTGTATTTTTTTTTACTTCAAGTGTTTATTAATAAACCTTATAAAATATAATACTTAAGGTTATTGGATATTAATTTTAAATCTTACATTTTTTAATCAATTCCTTCCTTCCTTCCTTCCTTCCTTCCTTCCTTCCTTCCTTCCTTCCTTCCTTCCTTCCTTCCTTCCTTCCTTCCTTCCTTTTATATTGGATCATGAATCATCCCATTACCTGAACTGTAACTTTTACCTTTTAATATTGGACAGATTTTCCAGACTCCAGCAGCTCCTTCCCTATTGAACTGTCCTAATGCCAATTCCATGTAGAAGAGTGGCATCCCAGCAATCACCATAAAAAACAAGTATGGGACCAAGAAAGCACCTGTAAAGGAAAGATAACATATGTTCACTAAGGTGATTGATATGCTAAGCTCTCCATCACTGAAGCAATGAGCTCACTTTTCCTAGTACTTTCAATTTTACCAAATGCACTTTCCCCATAACAGTCCTGTAAAGTAGGTATTACAGGAGTTCTTCTCCTCATTTTACAACTGAGGAAATTGAAAATCAGAGAGGTTATGTGACTTGCTGACAGTCATATAGTTAGTGTGAGTGTCAAACAGCATCAAAAATCAATTCTAAGGTCATCATTCTTTCCCTTATACCATGCTGAATGAACATTAAGTGAAGTTGTTAAAGAAATTATTCGGGGATTTGGAGGTCTCAGCTATGTTTCCCTATCAGATATAGGCATAGAACTGAAGAGGAATTTGAATTAGTGAAAATTCTCATCAAGTTAGGTCACTGGACAGATATTCTAGGGCTGAGATTTTCTGAGACTTGTGGAAATCTATGCAATATTACTGGTATAGGGAGATGGAGGCTTGGGAAAAATCACATATTTCTTGAGCATAGAGACTGTGCTGTAGACCAGTGATATCAAACTCAAATAGAAACAGATTTCTGAGGGCCACATATTGACTTAGCGAACCACAAATTAACATTACTTACAAGGTATTGTTATTTTGTTAAATATTTCCTAATTATATTTTAATCTGGTTTGGGCAGCACTTGAGAGTTTTGTGGTTGTGGCCAAAAGGCTTTAAGTTTGACATCTCTTCTGTAGATGACAATCACCACATATGAAAATCCTCTAGATTTTCAACAATACATTGAACTTGATTGTGCCAATTACAGAATTTCATCACCAATATAGTTTTAGTCATTTTGACTTTATCGATATGTTTTGAGGTGTTACCCAGTCAATGCTTCTCAGAGCACTCTGTAAACACAAAATAAGAAAATGAGAAATGAGAATTGTAGAATTAGGACTTCAAATCTGATGTTTTGGTGTTTCCAAAAAGTTAGATATTGTGAATGATTGTGGGTAAAATAGACATTTTCATAGCCCCTGAAGGACTATAAAAATTTTATTTTCCATAGGAAATTTTCCATTGTGTAGCTATCTATACAACACATATTCTACTTAACTTGCTAAAAGTACATCCTATTAATGTTCTCAGGAGAGAAACATCTAACTTGACTTTGTGTTCCCCCTGTCTCTCATCTCTGAATTACCCACATTACCCACATCTGTCTTTTGTCTTCCCCCAGTTTAGAAGAAAAGTGACGCCATAGCAATACCAGATCTCTAACTGTACTATAAATCAGTAATCATCAAAATAGTCTGGTACTGGCTAAGAAATAGAATGGTGGATCAATGGAATAGATTATAAACACAGTATACAGGGGCAAATGATCTTAGTAGTCTTGTGTTTAATAAACCCAAAGATCCCAGCTTTTGGAATAAGGACTTACTATATGACAAAAACTTCTGGGAAAACTTGAAAACAGTATGCACAGAAACTAGGTATAGAATAATATCTCACACCCTTTATCAAGATAAGGTCAAAATGGGTGTTTGATTTAGAAAAGAGTGATACCATAAGTAAATTAGGGAAGAATAGAATAATTTACCTGGCAGATCAATGGAGAAGGGAAGAATTTATGACCAAACAAGAGGCAGATAGCATTATAAGAGGTAAGTTTTGATTATAATTAATTGAGGGGCTTTTGTGCAAATAGAACCAACGTAACTGGGATTGGACGTGAAATAACAAGCGGGGAAATTTTTTTTTTTGGCGAATTTCTCTAATAGAGGTCTAGTTTCTCAAATTTTTGGAGAATTGGATCAAATTTATAAGGATACAAATCATTCCCCAACTGGCAAATGGTTAAAAGATACGAACAGGCAGTTTTTGGATGAAGAAATCAAAGTTCTCCATAATCAGATTAAAAAAATTCTAAATCACTCTTGGTTGGATAAATGCAAATTGAGTCAACTCAGAGATACCCTGCCCCCATCAGGTTGGCCATTATGACAGTAAAGGAGAATGATGAATGTTGATGGGGATGTGTCAAAATTGGGACACTAGTGCATTGTTAGTGGAGATGACGAACAAAGAGAAAGGACCTACTTGTATAAAAATATAGCAGCTCTTTTTGTGATGGTAAAGAATTAGAAATTGAGGGTATGTCCATCAATTGAGGAATGGCTGAACAAATTGTGATATACTTTGGTGATGGAATACTATTGTGCTTTTGGAAATGATAAGCAGGATGGTTTCAGAAAAAGGTGGAAAGACCTACATAAACTAATGCAGAGCTAAATGAGCAGAACCATGAGAACTTTGAACATGATAGCAACAATAATTTAAGATGATCAGCTGTGAAAGACTTAGTTACTCTCAGCAATACAATGATCTGTGGACTTCTGACAAAGAATGCTACCCATCTCTAGGGAACTATTGGAGTCAGATGCAGATAAAAGCCTACTATTTTTCACATTAGTTTATTTATGGTTTTATTTTGGGATTTGGTTTTATATAAGTATTCTCATACAACAATGACCAATATAAAAGTATATTTTGCATGATAATACATGTATAACTCTGATCAAATTGCTTACCATTTCTGAGAGAGGAGAGGGAAGGAAGGGTGGGGGACAATTTGGATTTTATAATTTGAGAAAATGTATTTTGAATACTGTTATTGCATGCAATTGGGAAAATAAAATATCTTTGAATAAAAAAAAGAAAAGTGAGGACAAAATAAGGGTGATAAATGAATAGGGTGAGATAGAGGGATGTAGGGTTATAGTGAGGTCAAAAAATAGGTTTAGAACTGAGTCAGAGGAAGGGAAGGGAAATAGTTTATTATCCCACAAAAGAATTACATAAAAAATAATGGCAGTAGTCCAATTATAAGTGATATGATCATTCCTATGTGCAGTTGAGGTAGAGTGAAGATATAAGTCACTAATTCTATTTACCCAGAACTGGGAGGTCCAGATATTTGAAAGCATGTGACCCTGGATGTTGATGATATTAGAGTATGAAAGCACGTATTTGGATGGAGAGGAAGAATTTAAGCCAGGTAGTAACTTCCTTGAGATAAGATAGAGAATGACCTAGAGAGTAATAAATAATATCTTTTGAATTGAAAGGAACATTAGAGTCCATTTAGTCTAACTCCTTCATTTTATAGATGAAGAAGTTAAGTCCTGAGAGTTTAGAGGACTTCCCTAAGAGCATTCAGGTAGCAAAGCTGGGATTCCAAACCTGATCCTCTGACTCCAAATGCAACATTCTTTGTGGTGTACAATTCTGCCCTGGATTTGTGGATGTGTGGCACAGATAGATTGATTGAACCCCAAAGGAAGACAAGATGCTCAGTAATAGTGAGAAGAAGTCTCAAAATGGCAATGGGAAGCAATGAGTGTGTCTATTCTTCCTGGTCTAGGATGTTGGTTAGCGTGAGAGAAAGTGCATCTCGTACTAGGGAAGATGGTCAGGGATGCAGTGTATTTTAGAAAGTTTCTGTTTTCTCCAGAAGATAGAATGAGTACATCTTTATTAGAAACCTAGGGTGAAGGGGAGTCCATTAAGAATAGAGTGGGAAAATTCAGAATGGGTGAATGACTTGAATATAAAGAAGGAAACTATAAATAAGTTAAGTGAACATGGAATAGTTTACTTGTCAGATCTCTAGGAAAGGAAAGATTTTAAAACCAAACAAGAGTTAGAGAAAAATTACAAAATGTAAAATAAATGATTTTGATTATATCAAACTAAAAAGCTTTTGTACAAACAAAAACAATGTAGCCAAAATCAGAAGGGAAACAACAAATTGGGAAAAAATCTTTATAACAAAAAACCCCCAATGGGCAAGAGACATGAATAGGCAATTTTCAGATAAAGAAATCAAAAGTATCAATAAGCACATGAGAAAGTGTTCTAAATCTCTAATAATTAGAGAAATGCAAATCAAAACAACTCTGAGGTATCACCTCACACCTGGCAGAATGGCTAAAATGAAAGAAGGGGAGAGTAATAAATGCTGGAGGGGATGTGGCAAAACTGGGACATTAATGCATTGCTGGTGGAGTTGTAAACTGATCCAACCATTCTGGATGGCAATTTGGAACTATGCTCAAAGGGGTATAAAAGATTGCCTGCCCTTTGATCCAGCCATACCATTGTTGGGTTTGTACCCCAAAGAGATCATAGATAAATAGACTTGTACGAAAATATTTATAGCCGCGCTTTTTGTGATGGCAAAAAACTGGAAAATGAGGGTATGTCCTTCAATTGGGGAATGGCTGAACAAATTGTGGTATATGCTGGTGATGGAATACTATTGTGCTCAAAGGAATATATAAACTGGAGGAATTCCATGTGAACTAGAAAGACCTCCAGGAATTGATGCAGAGTGAAAGGAGCAGAGCCAGAAGAACACTGTACACAGAGACCGATATACTATGATAAAATCGAATGTAATGGACGTCTGTACTAGCAACAATGAATGACCCAGGACAATTCTGAGGGATTTATGGAAAAGAATGCTACCCACATTCAGAGGAAGAACTACAGGAGTGGAAATACAGAAGAAAAACAACTGCTTGAACACATGGGTTGAGGCGGACATGATTGGGGATGTAGACTTGAAACTAACACTCCAATGCAACTATCAATAATTTGGAAATAGGTCTTAATCAATGACACATGTTAAAACCAGTGGAAATACACATCAGCCATGGGTGGCGGGGGGGGGGGATCTCAGGGGGTGAAGGGGAAAGTAAGAGCATGAATCATGTAACCATGTTAACTTTTCTAACAAATAAATATTAATAAATGTTTTTTAAAAAAAGAATAAAGTGGGAGTTCCAGAGGGCCCATTTGAAAATGAAGAGAGAAGAGGATATGGATAGTGGAT
Source organism: Gracilinanus agilis (assembly GCF_016433145.1). NCBI lineage: Eukaryota > Metazoa > Chordata > Mammalia > Didelphimorphia > Didelphidae > Gracilinanus > Gracilinanus agilis. Next base: position 426,276,683 of record NC_058130.1, read on the forward strand.
TTTAATGATTGAGGTGGATGGGGAGGAATTATGGGGAGGAATAGTAGAGGGAAGGGATTTTCCCCTTACTAGATGGCAGGGGAAAAGGGAAATGGAGTTGACAGTTTGCCTACCATGGCAAGAGAGAAGTACCAGTTGATCTGGGTTCTTTACCTCCAGGATGCAGTGATGAATCTATGTAGTATCAAATCAGGGCATGAATTTTCTCACCAGATCACTATAAGCATAGGGAAGCAAGGGGTAGTTCCCTAAGGGGTTCTCTCTTGGCATTTAGATAAATAACTGGTATTTCTTGATCTAACTCACAATACCAACTAAAGGATAAAGTGGAAGACCCTCCACAGTTGGAACTAGCCCTTAGCTTCCAATTTTGAATCTTAGAAAAATCAAAGTAATGACAGTTGTAATATTTATCTGGGTTGTGAGAATCAAATGAAATACTTAAAATACATAAAGCACTTTTCAAATCTTGAAGTGTAATGTAAACTTCATTCAGTTATTACTACCAGTCTATTATTGTGAACATCATCATCATTGCCACGATTGCCAGCAAACAGGGAATCTGCTTTGAAAAGCTTGAATTAAGCTGGTTTACAAGACAGAACAGCAGAAAGAAATAAAGTCCACCCAACAGAGGTGACAAAATGAAGGAAAATGGTTAGGTAATCTACCTAAAAGGGTATAGGATATCACTGATTCTTAAATCTTTAGTCCAATTATTGGTCAACTACAATGTGGAACTGAAGGTTCATTCTAAAAGGGGATCTTGTATATTTGTTCTTTTAGATGTATTTCTCAGGGATTCTAATTTAATTTAATTTAAAGGAATCTAATTGAATGTAATCCTCAGGGATTCTAATTGAAATTAAGGTTGCATATTTTTCTTTTAAATAAAAATAAGGTAGTCATTACTTTAAAGGGTGATTGCATCTATTTTGAAATCTAGAATAAAAGAAAAATTTAAAACTGTGGTTCTCATATCAAATTGGCTTGAATATGATCATATAAATTAGCCTTTATGATTAAAGGTCAAGCAGGACACATATTAGAATTATAATACCTGTATTTCTTATTGCTTTGAAATATCTGACTAAAATAATATGCATACATACTGTGTAGTTGGAATTTTGTACCCCAGGTCTATGTTCCACAGAATTCCTTTCCTCTGCACCCTCACCTATTATTGTAATAGCTCAGGTGTGAGGTGACAAGGACCTGAACTAGAATATTGTCAGTAACAGAGGAGAGAAGGGGCATAGATAAGAGATTCAGGGAAGGTAGAATTGAAAGGATACAGTAGTTAAATGAACAATATGAGGTCAGATAGGAAATAAACAATGGAGTAGGATTGGAAAAATCCAATGCCTTTCCCAGTACATTATGTCTCTTCCTTGATTCTAAGTAGGCAAATATAATAATAATAATTATTATTATTATTTAAAAATTTAATTAACCTTTATTATAGCTTAGGAATTAGTTTGAAGTTGAATTTATAGCAGAGACAACTAGATGGCACAGTATCTAGAGGTCTGGATGACTTGAGTTCAAATTCGGTCTTAGACACTAAGCTATGTCAGCCTGGGCAACTCACTTAACCTCTGTCTGACTCAGTTTTCTCATCTGTAAAATGCAGAAAATAATTGTACCTACCTTCCAGAGTCATGAGATAATGAGGTAATAAGTAACAAACGAGATATTTGTAAAGTGCTTTACAATCCTTAAAGCGCCATATAAATGCTAGCTATGATCATGATACAGCAAAGTACTACTTTTAATTTTCATTCATATATTTTTACATGTTAGAGTAGATTTTTATATAATCAACCATCCGCTTTACCAGTAATTAATCTTGTGTTTACAACCTCTACAACATTTCTGGAATCTAACTCCTTTCTATTCACAAAGTCACTATCTTATTTCATGCCTTCATTGCCTCTTGCCTGGACAATTGGCTTCCTAATTGAACTCTCTGCTTCAATTCTCTTCTCTCTCTAATCCATCTTTCATTCAGCTGTCAAAATGATTTTCCTTTAATAAAAATTAGACCAAGTCACTCCTCTGCTCAAAAAACTCCATTGACTCCCTATTGAATAAAATATAAACTTCTGTTTTGTTTTCTTAAAACCTTTACCTACTATTTTAAAATCAATGCTGGTTCCAAGGCAGAAGAACAGTAAAGGCTAGACAATGGGATTAAACGATTTAGTCAAAGTCACACAGATAGGAAGTATCTGAGATGAGATTTGAGCCCAGAACCTCTTGTCTCTAGGTCTGGGTCTCACTTCACTGAATCGCTTAGTTGCCCCCCCCACCCCCACCCCCATTTGGTTTTTAAAGTCCTTCACAACAATGACCCAATATTTCTTTCTATTCTTGTTATTCATTATTTCCTTTCCTGTACTCTATAATTCAATTGAAGTAGCCTTCTCTTCATTCCTCATTCATGGCACTCCATTTCCTATCTGCTCCCCATATTTACACTGGCCATCCCCCATGCCTAAAATATGCTCCTTCTTCACCTCTGCCTCACAAGACCTCTCTTTAGGTTCAAGATGAGGCTCATACATTTCTTATTCCACCCAAATGCTAGTGGCCTCCTACTTTAACTTTGACCATGTATAAAATTATCTAATATTTATTTTGCTCATATTTGTTCTGTGAATACTTATGATATATATGTGTATATATGTACACACACACACACACACATATATATACATAAGCTCCTCAAGAGTGGAGATTATTTACTTTCTGTTTCCCAAGTACTACCATAGTAGGTATCTAAAAAGTATTTGTTGATTATTTTTACTTCTACACATATTTTATAATCCATTGAGAATTTTATATAATCTATATGAATTGTACATTATTCCATCTTTATAAGATTTGGGAAATAGTTCTTATAAATGAAAATTGTCTTAGATCTCCTATTAGCTAGTTGTAGAATCCTTGGCAAATCATTTCTTGAATCCAGTTTTCAAATTGTTTATCTCGAAAATTCCTACTTTGGACCAAATGATTTGTAAGGTTCTTTTTATTTCTAACATTCTGATATTCTAAGACTATAGACTGATCATCACATATCCATCCTCTTTCCTATAGCTCAAAGTACCCTTGCCATTTGTTATATAAAAATACCCTCAAATATGCCCCATTGAGAGTGGGCCTGAAGCTTTATAGAATTACAGAGCATTCAAATTAGAAAGAACCTCAAAAATCACCAGATTCTTCCTTGCCATTTTATGCATGAGAAACCCACAGTCCTCAAAAGTAAAGGGACTTGGTCCAAGTTCCAAAGTCAATTAGTGGTGGACTTAGAACTTGAACCCCAGTTTTCTGGCGTCCAGTCCAGTGTCCTTTTCATTATACCATTCAAATAGCATTATTTTTATTGACAATAAGTAAAACTCACGAACGTCTTATATTTAATTACTCTTATACATTAAATACCCGTTATTTAAAAAATGCATTGTGTTGGGCCTTACCGCCTCCATTTTTGTAGCAGAGGTAAGGAAATCTCCAAACATTAGCAAGGTCTACTGCAAAGCCAATCACGGAAAGAAGAAAGTCAATCTTTTTGCTCCATGTCTCTCTTTCTTCTGTTTCAATGCTGGTTTGGGCTGGGTTAATGAGGGTTGAATTGGTGAACTGCACTCCATTTTGCTCTTTAACAAGAATGAGTTCCATTTCCTTTGGGCCCATGGCATTGGATTCTTTAGCTGGGGCTACCACTGAAGACATCTGTTCCACTGTGGATAGACTTGAGAATGATGAAATATTATGAAGCTTCTCAGCTTCTCGCTCTGTGGGTCATCAATGTTTTAAAAAAAAAAGTAAAGAAAGAAAATCATTGAAGAGGTAAGAACCAATTGTATATATACCATATATTACTGCAAAAGTTTAATGTATGTACATTCTTTTATAAATGATCAAATTAATTTAAAATACTGGAGTAGGGTTTTACATTTTACATTTTAAGTTACTATAGTGGTCTCCTATGTCTGTTTTAGCTCTAATATTCTGTGATTCTTATCCCACTGTATGATATCCCACTCTGTAGAAAAAATAGATAATGAAGAATCATGTTAAAAAAGTACCTAAAGAGAAAGGATGATGAGTAAGGTTATATTCCTTACATTAAAAACAAAGTGTAATTCTCCCAATTTGGTGTTCCAGTACCAAAAACTTCCCTTGTTTTGGTTACAATATTGATATAATAAAATAAATATAATTAAAAAATTAAAAATATATAATTATTGATATTCATCAAGATCATGTAGCAGCAAACCTTTAAAATAATATGTGCATTTCTCATTGTTATTCTAAAAATAAAGGAAATATAAATAAGCAAGATCATCTAAAATGGATTTAAAATGTAGCTAGCTGCAGACACAAAATCAAAGACATCATCAGACCTTTCTTCCATGTATGTCAATTGATATATAATATAGAAGCTTTCTTACATTCTTCCTCCCAAATTTTTCCCTGCTCAACTACCAAACATCTAGGAAATGTCTATAAGGCTTCATGATTTATAATATCAACTACTAATTCAAAAAAGAGAAAAACCAGGAATGTTTAATACATTCAGGTGATTTACCATATAAGTAAATTTCTTTATAAAGTACTGCAAGGGCACTAACTTTAGAAATCTCAATTTTAGCCATGATTAAGGCAATACCTCACACTATGAGCAATTCTTAATGTAATACATTTTTCAATATTTGCAATCCAAGTGGAAAAGTTGGGTGAAAATGTCTATTTATTTAAATTTCCAATCAACACCATAGCTTTCAAGCTCAAAGAGATATTGAGAAGTCATGGATTCCAACTTCACTGGAACAGTCCCTTTTTAAAGATGAGAAAACTGAAGCCTAGAAAAGTTCTCACTTCTCTATGGTTTCAAAGTCCAGTGGCAATATTTGAATCCATGTCTGCCTACTCCAAACTCAGATCCTTTCCATTCATGCCTCATCATGTAAAATTCTTCAGCACAAGAACATGATGTAAACATGATGATCAGCTCTGAAGTGATTATTTCCCTGCAGCTCTTTTCCAAAGGAAATTATCTTATCTTAATGTCAATTATTTCCTTTTTTGTTAAACACTTGGCAATGTTTGATTCATGACTTTCCCCAGGGCAAATCCAGCAAAGAAACCTCTTAGATTTCTGTCTTAAAGATACATTTGTTTTCAGAAATGTTTAAGAAAGAACCCAGTAGAAGGTGGCATTAATCTGCATAGATTTCAAAGCTTTGACATTTAGGCTTTGTAAAAGGTCATTTGATTTGTTTCTTCTTCAGCCATCTACTAAACTTGAAATGAAAGGTAAACACATCCATTTCTACACACACAACACATAGTGGAAGTAGAGAGACACAAATTCCCAAAGCCACAGCTGTGAGAGCTATATGTTTTTTCTCTTGGATAAAATGCCATGGTTGGAAGAGCCTCGTTGGTTGCCCTCTAAAGAGAGACAACTCTCCACTCAATTCAGTAGGGGGAGGGGAAACTGGACACGTTTTCCTTTGGCTTCCTTGGGTACTATGACACCAAAGCAAAGACCTCTCCAGCCAGGCATAGTCTTTCTCATAAAGCAGACACTCCACCCTAGTCCCCAATGAATCATCTTTCTTACAAAGCTCCTTAGACAGTGTATTTGTTGAGAAAATTATATTTTTTTTGTACGTCTACTGGGGGATATGCTTGCCGACCACGGGTCCCTTTATGTCTTTGGGAGGAACGAACTAGACTCGTTATGTACTGTCAGGTCCTCTGATTCTCTAAAGGAGGAATCGTGACATGAAACCAACATCAACAAACATATTGGCCGCCTACTGTGTGGACCGCGCCGTACTCTGAAAAGACCCACTGGTTTAAGGAATTTTAAAAAATAAAAAGCAAGTGCCCTGGGAAAGATGGACAGGATTGTTTCCCCTCGATCTATAGTCTCCCTTAATTTTTTTTTTTTTCCTTTTCTCATGGCATGTGCTCCGAAAACTCCAGCAGCGATTCCCAGTTCAACAGCTTAGAAAAAACAGGATTGAGAAGAACGAGGTTGCAAAGGGGAGGTAGGCAGTGGAGTCTTAGTCCCCGAGAAGGCTGAGGCTCCAAAGAAAAAAAAAAAAAAAAAAAAAAGGTTTCTTCAGAGGTTGGGAAGGGACTGACTGGCTTCAAAGTCCGGGAGCGCAAAACAAAGACGTCTCTTCACTTATTCCAGGGACGAAGAAGCTACAGAAACAGCCTAGAGAGATTTGTCTAATTGATCTTAGGCAGCCCAATTCGTGCCCACCTTTATATTTTTCAATAATTCCGAGTTGCACGTTCAATACTAATTCTTTACAACATTACTTTTCAGGGATGGTGGGTAGGGGTGCTTTTATTTGCTACCGTCTCTAGTTGCCTCTTCTCTAAATCGCTGCCTTTGTTGAACTTCACCCTCAAACCCACGTGGAGACGGGTAAGCGCTCTTGTACCCCAAAGGACTCCCAGTGCCCTAACTCCCCAACCCTGGAAAGATCGCTTCTCAAGACAAGCAGGGGTCCTTGAGGGGAGGTGGGTGCAAAGTCTCTCTTCTTGACCAGGAAAGCGCTGACCTGAATGGACAGCGGGAAAAGTGGGCTCTGAGGGCAGATGTGAGGGAGCGTGGGAAGAGGATAGGAGCCAGAAGACCCTGTGATAGAGTGATAGGTGCACGAAGGTGCTGCCTGGTGGGTACCTAAAGCCCTAGCAGGGGTCAAGGACTCCTCTCCAAGTCGCTTCCTTACCTGGCTGTGGAGGAAGCTGGTCCTCCAGATAATTATTTTCCCAAGACTCAACTGGTTTCTCTTAGTTTCACCTTCATGGAAGGGCTTCCAAGACTGCGGGGCTGCCTCGCAGACTTCTCTGAGGACAAGAGTCAGCAGAACCAGCCATTGGCTCTCTGGGACTTTAATGTTTCTTTCTGGGTTTAGAGCTCCCGACTCCGAGAGTCCTCCCTCTGGTCCCGCCCCGTCCCGCCCCACTCCTCCCTCTCCACTCAGGGAGCGGAATCTACCCTCCCTCCCCCACAAAGCAAGGTACTTGCTTTCTGACCTCCGGCTCGCTAGCTGGGTGGGGAGGGGGTGGTATGGGTGGTCCCAGGTCAAGCTCCTAAACTAGGAACATTGAGCCAGGTTCCTCATTCCGTTCCGCCCTTCTTCCCCTCCCCTCTCCGGGAAAGGGTTGGTTTTTGGAGAAAGAGTAGCTGGAAGGAGAGAAGTGAAGGCTAGTGCCCACCCAGCACACGCCTGCACTCCGTTCCCAGAGGTGGTGGCAACTGCAGGAGGGCTCCTGCCTTTAAGCTCAGTCCTGAAATTTTAGGGAACCAGCTAGAACGGGGTCCTACTTCCGCGCTAAGGGGAAAAAATGCCGTTTTCTAGCCTCTCAGCTGAATCCCTGGCCTCATGCACCGATCCAAGGAAATTCTTGGCCACAGTGCTGTCTCCCTAAGGTCTCCCAGAGCCCTCTAGGAAATTGAATCAGTAGTTGAACCACCTCCCCTCTGCCTTTAACCCGAGGTCCCAGGGTTTCGGCCCTTTGGTACAGTTTGTGTGGGTGAAAGGTTTGTGGGAGGATTAGGCTAAATATGAAAAAGTATGCAGTCTGTGTGGGGAAAAGGTCTATGGGATATTGGGCTAAGGATGAAGAAGTAGCATAGATGGACTTCCTTGGAGCAAACTTTGTACTTGCCTAACTAGATGAGCAGATTGAGCTAAAGGAAAGGGCTGAGATTGGAGGCAGGAAGATGCCTTGGGCGACCTAGGGAAAATCACAGTCTCTCTGGGCCTCAATTTTTCCATCAGTTAAATGGGGATGGCTAGAATAGATGGCTGTTTAAGTTCTTTCTATCCATAAATCCATGACTTCTGAAAACTATTTTGGACAATTACTAGCTATGTAACTCTGAATAATGTCTTCAACTTTTCCAAGTGGCTTCATTTATAAAATGGAAAAAATAATAGTACTTGGGATTGTCCCGAGCTTTAAATAATGTACATAAAGCAAGTTTCAAAATTTAAAATGCTTTATATATGTTAGTTATTTACAGAGCCTTCTCCCCACCCCTACCCCCCCAAGACTGAGGATCTTGATGCACTAAACAGTTTCTCTTTTATGTTTAAGAAAAACTGAGCAGTGTTCTAAAAATGTATAAACTGAAAAAACAAAAAACAAAAACAACCTCATTTGTGAGTTCTATTCAAATCTGAATCCAAGAGTCTGGCTTACACAGTTGATTCTTCTCACTCTTCTAATAGATTCAGAGATTATTACTTCTGGGAGGTACCTTAAAGTTTATCTAATCCAACTCCTTACTTTTACAGAGAAGAAAGTCCAGTGCGGTGACTGGACTAAGGTAAAAGTCACCTGTAGCACTAATGGTAGTGGTAGCGTCTCCCCCCCCACCCCCCAAATCTTTCCAATACTCTTTCCACCAACCCACTACTTACTTCACTGGGCCCTGTCTCGAGAAGTTGGGATGGAGCTCCTGGAAAGCCTGCCCCGGTAGTTCTGATTTTTTAAACTCCCCCCCCCCCCCATAACTCAATATGGAGTAGCCAGAGCATAAGATCCAATAGGATTGGGGCGCATCTGGCAGCTTTTTGCAAAGAGGGAAAGAGAGAGCACGACCCTTCCCAGGCACTTACCTTCCGGGAAATCTCACAAATGTTTGAGTTGAAGCTAACCGGAGTTCCCTAGCATGTCAGACCCTCCAGAGCACAGTCTCAGTGTCCCAGCTCAAAATATTTCCATACAGAAGCCAGATTCTCCGGCCCCATTCGGACTCCGTGGTCTATCCACGATTCCGTTTTCTTTTCCGGCTGCTGATCAAGCTCTGGTACACGGATTGCCTTTCCCCCTCTCTCCTCCTTTTAGCTGGGCGCTTCTACTAGAGTGCTTGGGGAGCAAGTTGACTGTGAGAGGTTGGTGAGCAGCTCTATACTTAGACTCTTCCTCTTCTAAACAGATAAAGTGGGAGCACAATGTGGCATGGAAACACGCTGCGTCCTTCCTGCCTTTGCTCGCCCGCCACCCTCTAGCCTAGTGCTCCAAGATGTTTGCCGAAGAGGAAGCGTCCCCTCAATAGTTAAGCTATCTATGTCCGTGGGGCTAACTGAATTGGGCTAGAGGACTAGTTGTTAGCAGTGGCTGCGATGGCCGGATTCTGTCTTTTCCAAAAAGGCTTTAATTGAATTGCCTGGAGTCACTAGCGCTGAAGTGGAACTCTGAAACAGACAGCTGGTTTAGAGGGGAGAGAGTTTCCTTCTACTTTGCAATACATACAGGCATATCTTCAAATCAACTCAAATTCAACAAACATAGCCTAAGCCCCACTGCAAGCAAAGCACTGGGCATAAACAACTGACAGTTCCTGCTTTCATAGAGCTTACCTTCTGGTAGGTATAGAGAAGGATGGGGGAAAAGGAATGTGTACAAGTAAGCAAATTCAAAGAAAATACCACAAAAATTCAAGGAGAGTGTCTTTTCGTTAAGAAAGTTTTTGTGGGGGCAGCTAGATGGCTGGGTGGATTGAGATCCAGACCCAGAGATGGGAGGTACTGGGTTCACATATGGCCTCAGACATTTCCTAGCTGTGTCACCCTGGTTAAGTCACTGAACCACCATGGCTGAGTGATGGGTCCCAAAGATGGCATGCAGAGTGCTCTCTCTGGCCATGAGAGCTGCCTTTCTCCCACTCCCAAAGTAGAAAGGTTGAAGGACTCAAGTGCAGCTGTTCCCTTCCTCCTCTCCACCATGCCTGATGACATTTTTTTCACATCAACCTTCCCGCCCCTCTCCCTGCTGCCCAGCAGTCCAATGGGAGTGCACAGAAGGGGTAAGGTGGACAGCCCAAAGGTGGCAGAGCTGGAAGGGAGCGCTTGAGCTATTCCCCTGCCCCTTCCACTGTGCTAAGGACATTTTTTCACTTCATCCATCCCTCTGCCCAGCAGCCCAATAGGGCCACTTCCTCTCTTCCCTATGTGAGGTAAGGGGGGGGCGGCATATAGCATGAAGTTTCTAAAAGGTTTGCCATCACTGGTCTAGTTCTTACCACCTTTTGGCTTGGAACTAATACATGGTGCTGATTCTAAGATGGAATATGAAGGGTTTAAAAAAAATCACAAAGAAAGCTCTCATGGTGTTCACTGAGTTGTGCTTTGGAGGAATCTAGGAATTCTATAAGACAGAAGAGAGAAGGATGTGCATTCTAAAGAGACCTGGGCAAAATCATGGAGGGAAAGTGGTATATTTTCTATCACAGCAGGTAGAAGATTATTTTGACTAAGAAAGAGAGCTTAAGAGTTATATGAGATAGGAATGGAAAGTTAGGTACATTACATAAACATTATGTGAACATCAACTTAGAGTGTCCAGTAGGTTAAAGACACTGTGCTAGGTGCTGTGCATCCACAAGGCAGCATATTGTTCTTAAGGAGCTTCTGGACTACTGGGAGAGGTCAACTTGGCCTATATGCCTTGTGTAAGGGGCTGCTTGACCTGTAAGGCAGGTAGGCTAGCCTAGCTGAAGCAGTATCATCTCTGGAGCCCAGGCTGGGGTCCTAAAACCAAGAGCCTTTGGAATAGCAGTCTTTCTAGTCTAGTCATCTAAGGAAGCAATTCCTTTGGAGATGCAGTCTGGAAACTAACAATCAGCCAGACAGTAAATATTTATTAAGTGCCTGCTGTGTGCCAGCCACTGTGCTAAGCACTGGAGATACAAATAAAGGCAAGAGAGTCCCTGGCCACCAGGAGCTCACAATACAGTGGAGGAAGATAACACATTAAAAGAAGCTGAAAAGAAAAGGGAGACAGTCACTGGTGTGGGGCATTATGATGAAATTCAGATAACAGAAGTCATGGGGGAAAATGATGGGACAGTTGCCCTGGATAACCTCTTCAAATGAAAGATGTGGGAGGAGTTTCCAGATGTCTACTCTTTACTCTATCTAATCAGAGGGAGGGAAAGTCTTTTCAAGGGCAGGGGTATTGAGGAGGTATATGTTTCAGAGTTGGATTTGATCTTGAAGGATGATGAGTTTCTGGAGAATATACTACTCCTGCAGGTGCTGCAGACACATTTATTGAAGGTTCAGAAAAGAAAATTCTTATTTTATTTTATTATCAAGCAAAACACATTTCCATATTGGTCATTATTGTAAGAGCACACTCATACAAAATCCAAACCCCCAAATAAAACCATAAATACACTGATGTGAAAGATGAGTCCAACAGTTCCTTCTCTGGAGGTGGAGAGCATTCCCCATCATAAGTCTTTCATGATTGTCCCAGATCAGTGCATTGCTGAGAGTAGCCAAGTTTTCCACAGCTGATCATTGTCCAATATTGCTGTCATTATGTACAATGTTCTTCCAGTTCTGCTTATTTTTCTCTGCATCAGTTCCTGCAGATCTCTCCAGCTTTTCCCAAAATCATTTTGCTTATCATTTCTTATATAGCACAATAGTATTCCATCACCAACGTGTACCAGAATTTGTTCAGCCTTTCCCCAACTGATGGGCATCTCCTCAAAGAAAAGAAAATTCTTGACTTAGTACTATCAATCAGGGATGGGTATGATTTTATCAGTGGAAACGACATTAAAGAGGAATCACTACCATCTTCTTTTATACTGAATCCTAAGGACCATGGCACCTTTTCATTTCACTGGAGTTGAAACATCCCATATGCTTTGATTTTCCCTTTAGAATATGATCTCCTTTAGAACAAGGGTTGTCTTACTTTTCCATTTGTATCCTAGTTCTTAGCACAATGTTTTAGACAGAGGAAGGGCTGAATAAATGCTTCATGAATTCATTCATTCTCACTCTCTTGGCTACTAGACCTCACCCAGGGAACCAGGACAAATATATTTATGGCACTACACTTGTATGCTAAGACCATCTTCCTTCTTGCAAGTAACAATACATAATATTACTGAAATAGTAGCAGATAGTCTTAGACTCAAAGTCAGGGAGATCACAGTTCATATTCTTCCTTGGATACTAGCAGTATGATTCTGGGCAAGTCACTTAATCTCTGTCTGCTTCAGTTCCTTCATCTGTAAAATGGGGATAATTATAACATCTACCTGTCAGAGTTTTTATGAAGATCAAATCAAATGAAATAGTATGTTAATTGCTTTTCAAAACTTAAAGTATTATAAAAATGTTAGCTATTGCTATTTTACAAAAACCTCTACCTTCTGTTTTAGAATCAATACTATGTATTGGTTCAAGGCAGAAGAACAGCAAGGGCTAGACAATGGGGGATAAGTGACTTTCCCAGCTATTATTATTCTTAAAAGGAGGAAAACACAACAGAAATACTTTAGCAATGTTTTATCCCAAAGATAAAGCCAAATCTTTAGTCATAACACTAAAACAGAGGTTTACCACCAAAGGAATCCTCCCCTACTTTTCCCTGCCTTGGCACTGTTCTCTTTCCAACTATTAGCAATTTTTCATGATGCACTGCCGGCAGTCCAGGAGTTTCTCAGAGAAGTCACAAAAGAGGATTATTTACTTCCTTTGTGAAGGTATGAGGAATTCCATCCAGAACCCCTCTCTTCCCACAATTGCTCCTATCACCTCTACAAACCTATCTTCTTTCTCCATACCAGTTGATATTTTTTAAGTGCCTACTATCATACAGCCACAGCGCCAAGCCTTGGGGATTCAAAAAAGGCAGAAGATAAGTTTCTACCCCAAAGGAGTTCACAATATAATGGATAAGGAACAGTGAGGTAACTCAGAGGATAGAGAGCTAGGCCTAGAGATCGGAGGTGCCATGGCCCCAAACTCTTCCTAGCTGTGTGATCTTGGTTAATTCACTTCATCCTAATTGCCTAACCCTTACTGCCCTTCGGCCTTGGAACTAATACTTAGCATTGACTCTATAACAGAAGTTAAGGGTTTAAAAAAACACACACTATAATGGAGAAAGAAAACACATTAAAAGAAGCTAAGAAAGAAAGGGGGAAAGTCACTAGTATGGAACATGCTGAAGTTCAAAAGACATCACTCATAGGGGAAATGATAAGGTAGCTGCCCACGGTGACCTCTTCAAATGGAAGATCTGGAAGGAGTTTCCAGATGTCTGTACTTCCTTCTCTCCAGGCAGAGAGAGGGAAAGATTCCAGGGCAAGGGGTACTGAGGAGCCATGACCATACATAGGAAAAAGTGGGATCTGTTTAATATGGATTTGCTTGTGCTATGCTTAAAAAAATTATTGCCACTAAAGCCATTTTTTCCCACTGCTTCATGACATTTTGTTGAATTTCTTGAGTAGGAAGGAGACTCTATGCCCATAAACCACATCTAGTTGTTATTCTGTAGCAGACTCTTCATGACCCTATTTGGGGTTTTCTTGGCAAAGATAGTGGGTAGGGTTGATAACTGGTATGGAGAAGGACCCATTATTTGTCCTAGTTACTCAACAAGAGAGACGGAAAGGAGTGAAGAATTTGTTATATACAAACAAAACCAAACTTGGCAAGCTACTGTCATCTGAATATAACTCTGCAACCATCTACTCCTACTTAAAGATAACAGATGGAATGGAAACAGCTCTGGACTTAGGCAGGTAGAGATTGAACGTTGGCTCAATGTGTGCCCCATGAAGAATCCATTTAATTTTGCTGAACCTCAGATTCCTCATCTGTAAAATGGAAGGGAAGGGAACAGAGCAAGTATTTATTAAATGCCTTCTCTATGCCAGTCAACTTGCTAAGCTTTGCAAATATTTGATTCCCACAACAGTCCTGTGAGGTAGGCGCAATTGTTATCTCCATTTCACAGTTGAGGAAACTGAGGCTGGCAGCAGATAAGCGGCTTGTCCAGAGTCACATAGATAGTAAGTGCCTGGGCAGGATTTTAATTCAGATCTTCCTGATTCGGGGTCCTGCCCTCTTTCCACTGAGCCATCTAGCTGCCCGAGATAATAACATGGAGATAATACCTGTAGTACTGAACTTTATGTGTCTCCTTCTCCCCAGCCAGGCTGGTTGTAAGGATCAAATAAGATAAGGTATGTAAAGGGCTTTGTAAACCTTAAAGCACTATATAAAGGTCATCTATTATTATGAATTATTCTCTGCAGTCTCAAAGGAAGTAGCTCTTCCTCTCCCTGGCTAATCCCTATGCTATGTAGATCCAATTCCTTCTTTACTCCTTTATTTATCTTTTTTCCTCTCCCACATCACTTTGATCTCTCCTCCAACTGGTTCATTGCCTATTGACTGAAAGTCTCCCCTTTATTGGAGAGAAAACAAACAAGCAAACCTATCCTTGACCCTAAAATCCTTATCAAGAACCCCATTATTTTTTACTTCTTCATAATCACAATTCTTGAGTGAGTGGTATAGCCACAATATTTACATTTGCTCATCATTTTTTAACTTCTTTTTTTAAAAACCTTTACCTTCCTCCTGGGAATCAATACTATGAATTGGTTCCAAGGCAGAAGAGTGGTAAGGGCTAGGCAAAGGGGGTTAAGTGACTTGCTCAGGGTCACACAGCTGGGAAGTGTCTGAGGCCAGATTTGAACCTAGGACCTCCTGTCTCTAGGCCTGGCTCTCAATCCACTGAGCTACCTAGCTGCCTCCCATTTTCTAACTTCTTAAAAATAAATTTTCTACTCTCTGAAAGCAGGGTATGCCACATCACACATTATACACAGACAAGAAAGGTACCTTTGTAAAATGTAAGGGGGAAAAAGGGATTTTATGGGGTTCATTATATTAAAAGACAGAGGATTGAACTATTATCAATCCTCAATTAAGAATAATCTCAACTCAAAATCGACTTTTATGGAAGTTTATTTACAATTAAGAAGAGAGAGAAGAAATAAGGAAATAAGAATCTAACCTAGTAGGTAATTTACTACAATCCTCTAATTAATCCAGGTAGATCTAATTAACCCTCAGCCAGAGAGTCAAAGGGCCAGAGGCCAGGAGGTGAATGAAGCAAAACTTCATTCACAGAATCTTATTAAAAGAAGTTTCTTAAGAGAAGTTCAGGAAGATTCAGTCTTTAAACTCACCACGTGGAATTCAAAAGAAGATATTTAAAGTAGTCTCACCAAGGTCTCAACACTCCTTCATGGACCAGAAGAGCGCCTTCATCAGGTTTGTTCATGCTATGTTTAGAATGTTGCTACCAAAGTCAATTTTATCTATTGCTCCATGGTATTTTGCTGAATTTCATTAGCAGGAAGGAGACCCTTTGCCCAAGAAAAACATCCAGTTGGTGATGAGCAGGCTAATTAAAAAAATAAACTTGGAAAGGACTAAATGGGACAATGAATAGTGAAATGGGTAGAATCAAGAGAACGATATACACAGCTTAAAAATTAATATTAGAAGGATAAATTGTGAATGTTACCTTGACAAAGAAGGAACTGAAAGGTGAAAACATGAAGGACTTAATTTGTACGAACACATGGGTTTCTGGGACAATATCTTCTGTGATTCAAGGCAGGTAGACTGGGACTGGGATACTTGTAGATCGAATTTTTTTTTTTTTATGTAGGTATGAAGAAATGTAAGCTAAGCATATAAGGGATGTGTGATTTCATAAACATACAAGCTTTTTTTTTCTTTGTATATGGAAATGCTTGTTTTATTTGGTTTTGTAAAATTTGGAAGAAAAAAGAAAAAATTCTAGTTGCTAATCAGTAGTTTTAGTCAAATCTGACTCTTCATGACTCTGTCTGGGGTTTTCATGGCAAAGATACTGGAGTGGTTTACTGTTTTCTTCTCCAGCTCATTTTATAGATGAGGAACTCAGAAAAACAGGATAAAATGACTTTTCCAGGGTCACACGGCTAGTGTCTGAGACTGGATTTGAAGTCAGACATTCTTGACTCCAAACTTGGCACCCTCTAGGCCACTGTAAGCAACTAGCTGCCCTTGACTTTAATTTCGTTTCCATAAGTTTGTATTTATATAGTGTTTTAAGTTTTGCAAAGTGCTATACAAATATTATTTTTTTAACCTTAGAATAACCTTGGGAAGCGGATGCCACTCTTATTAGTTCATTTTGATAGATGGGGAAACTAAGGCAGACAGTAATTGAAATTCCTGTACTCAAGGCCATTTCAATTCAAGTCTTTCTTACTCAAGGTTCTCCCTCGATCCACTGCGCCACCTAGCTGCCTTAAAAGCTAGCAAGAGCAAATTGGGACTTTTTTTTTCCCTCTCAGTCATTTCAAACATATTTCATTTGTTATGATTCCATTTGGGATTTTCTTGGCAAAGATACTGGAGTGATTTGCCATTTCCTCCTACAGCTCATTTAACAGATGAAGAAACTGAGGCAAACAAGGTCAAGTTACTTGCTTAGGGTCACAGAGTTAGTAAGTATCTGTGGCTGGATTTGAACTCAGGAGGATGAGTCTTTTGACTCCAGGCCTGGCACTCTATACACTTCTCCACCTAACTGCTCTGTTAATGTCTCTAGGGGCAAACAAACAAATAAAGCCTTTTAAAATAGTATAAGATGGAAATATTACTCCAAGAAAGTATAACTTCTCCTATATAACTTTTCCAGGTCAGGGAAATGTCTCTTTACTGAAAATTAAGATCAGAGTATCATAGAGAGCTGGAAGGTACCTTTAATGTCATAAAAGATATTCCAGGAAATGAAATAAAATGCCCAAAGTAATAAGTTCCACAAGCATTCAAATGGGAAAAAAACCCACAGAGGATTGTATGTTCTTTCAGAAAGAACAGCACAGTGAGGCAAGATGGAAGAGGGGCAGGAAGCAGCAGATCTGATCCCTTTCAGTGAAACACCTTCAAACAGACTAAGAAAAAGCATCAGGTGAAATCCTGATGCAGAAATCCAGAACAAGCCAAAGGGAGTCATTTGTTGTTCATCAAGAATCAGCATAGGGAAAGAAAAAGAGAGGTGAGAAGACACTGGGAATGGGGCTCAGAATGGAACAGTCCAGGACCCAGGAAAAGGCTACACACAAAGTAAAGATGTCCTGGACCCAGACCAGAGCATCACCAGATTTGTACTGGGGCACTGTGAGATGGAGGAGGGCCAGCTTGCAACTTTATCACCCACTTCTCTGTTGTAGGTCACATATTCAGGGCAGACTGGACCTGTGGCTCAGGAGTATTGATCCAGGGTGAGGAGGCTCTGGGACTTTGCTGCAGAGAAGAGAGGAAGTTTAGGAATAACTAGGTCAGATCCCAGAAGAGAAGAGACTCAGTTCTAACTTTTAGCCCCCAGTCTTCAGAGAAATAACCAAAACTGGAATCCCAGACTAAAGGCGAGCTTACAATTCTGCCATTCTGGACCAAAAGAAATTTCCAGCTGGCCGATAGAGGGTGAATCCAGCAGAATTTTACTGTTATTCAGACAGGAGCTTGCAAAGCTTGGACCAGAGTGGTAGTAATCAGATTTTGCCCTTCAACAGACCACTCTGAGAGCACCAAAAACTTGAAGATCTACACACACACACACACACACACACACACATACACACACAAACATATATATGTTTGAACACATATAAACAATTTTATATATAATATATATATTATACATGTATGTATAATATATGATAAACAATGAGCCCAAGAAAGCAATAACAGGATCAATTCAGACCTTCCCTCAAGAAGTGTAGCAAATCTCAACCCTAATATCAAGCCCCATAACTGAATATAAGCTGGGGAAAAAAGAACTCCACTATAATGCTGGCAGAGATGTTCAAGATACAAACAATGACTTTGAGAAAAACATAACTTGGGCACAAACTCAAGTAGAATTCCTGGAAGAGTCTGGAAGCGAGAGTCTTAAAAAAAGGCTTAATGTGTTTTAAATAAATGAAATGGGACCATTTAAGGAAAAAATTGGAAAAGAAATGAAAACTATAGAAGAAAGGACTGGAAAGAAAATTAACAGCTTGCTATAAGAGATACAAAACTTTGTTCAAACCACAAACTTCCTGAAAACTAGAATAAACCAAAGATAAGTCAATGAATGACTTCATGAGACAATAAGAAATGTTAAAACAAAGTCAAAAGTGTGAAAAAAGAAATAGGAGAAAATGGAATAGACCTCATTGCAAAAACAACCGACCTGGAAAATAGATTGAGAAAAAAAAATTAAGAATCATTGGACTATCGGAATGTTTTGACCAGAAAAGGAGTCTAGATATCACATTTCAATAAATCTTTAAAAAGAACTGCCCAGTTTCTTAGAACCTAAGGGCAAGGTAGAAATGAAAAGAATAGAAAGAATTTTGAGAGAAACCCTATGTTGAAAATTCTCATGAACATCAAAGCCAAAATCCAGATCTTCTGGGTTGAAGAAAAAAATGCTTCAAGCTTCCAGAAAGAAAGAATTGATGTACCAAAGAGCCATAATTAGGATCACATATGATTTAGCAGTTATTATTATAAAGGAGCATAGAATTTAGAATACGATAATCCAGAAGGTAAAGGATAGTGGCTTATAGCCAAGAATAACTTATTCAACAAAACTGACTATAATACTACAGAGAAAAAAATCGATTTTTAATTAAATAGAGGACTTTCAAGCATTCCTTATGAGAAAACTAGAGCTGTGTAGAAACTTTGAAGTTCAAAGAAAGCAGTTAAAAGAAACATCACAAGGTAGATACAAATGAACAATGATAAAGGAAGGATAAACTACTTATATTGTAATATGGGGATATGCCACTTCTGTCCCCTTTGAACCATATCCTCAGCAAGTATCATGGAAGGATTCTAATTAGACAAGGACTAGGAATGGTCCTGTTATGTTTTGACCATAGGAATGGAAAGACAGAAGAGGCCTATGTGGCAATGGGGAGGGAAGGGAAAGGAAAGTTGGGGAAATCACACAATCGGAGCTCAAAAATGACATTTATACAAAGAGGAGGTGGCAGGGTACAGCTGATGCTTCAACCTCATTCTCATCTGACCTAGTGTAGCAACGAACTTCTGGACAAGATGGAGAACAGCTTGAGTAACAGGATTGTCAGTTACAGAATTTGGAAAATTCACCCAGGGGGCATGAGCCAAGGGCAAAAGACAGTTGGGACCACCTGTATAAAAGCCCATAGGCTGAGCCATCCAGGACCTCCGTTTTGAGGCAGGGGAACTTGGCAGAGGGTGGCATAAGGGTGGGAAGGCCATAGACCTGCTAGTCCAGCAACCATATCACAAGAAGCTTGATTCACCTTGCTACTATATTGAGCTGAGAGACAAAGAACAGCACAGCTGCTAAGGAGAACATCACTATCCCTCCCTTTCTTTGGTTCAGGTCATGACTGGACTGGACCAGGGACTGTGAGAGAGGAAGAGTGTCCAGCCAGTATCAACCTGCTGCTCTTAGATACAAACCAACTTATTTCCATAGACTCAGTATAGCATTTTCCCAACACCTCTTTCCTAGTCCTATTTTACCTTTATGAGTGCAGTGATTCCCAAAGTGGGCGCTATTGCCCCCTGGTGGGTGCTGCAGTGATCCAGGCGAGCAGGGATGGCCACACTTTTTTTGTATTACATTCTATTCTGAGTTCAAAAAATAGTTTCATAATTTCAAGGGGGAGCTAAGTAATATTTTTTTCTGGAAAGGGGGCAGTAGGCCAAAAATGTTTGGGGACCACTGAGTTAAAGCAATAAACCCTATTCCAATTTAATCCAAGTGGAGATTGGCATTCCTTCCTAGGCTAGTAAATATCTATAGCCCCAGGGAAGGGATTCATTAAATCACAGTCAGAAAAGCGTTGTCCATTTAGCACACCAATAACCAGGCCATAACCAACCTTATCATCAAACCCAGCCCCAAGCCAGGGAGCTAGAGGAGCTGTTGAACATACATACAGCCCGTCACCAGATTCTTGGCTTGGGCACTGTTAAGAGGCAAGGGCTTGGCTAAACTGAACACCCATAAGCCCTGGTGGTTACTGGCACATCTTGGTGATCACTCAAGCAATCCTATCCATCACTCAGCCTTAGATTCTCCTTCTACCTGAGGATCTAGGGCCAGCTAGTCAATCCCAGCTCATTGAGCTAGTAGCCCCAGCATAGTGCCTTTTAACACTAGTCAAAGGAAGGAAGAATCACATATACATATATAGATTTAAATAGAGAAAAATATTTTACCTAACAAGAAAAGAGGAGAGAAAAGGAAGACAACAAGAGGGGGAATTAGAGGAAGAGTAGATTAAGGAATGGACTGTCATTGTTCAGTCATATTTGCCTATCATAACCTCATGGACTGTAGCATACCAGTGCTGTCCTTGGGCTTTTCTGGGTTAAAATAATGGAGTAATTTGCCATTTTCTTCTCCGGTATATTAAGGTAAACAGAGGCTAAGTGACTTGCCCTCTGTCATAGTGTCTGAAGCCATATTTGAACTTACATATTTTTGAATCAAGCCCAGCACTCTATCCATTGAGCCCCCTAGCTACCTTATGGGAGGGATTAGTCCTAAGCAAAATAAATTCTAACCAAAGATGTTTAAAAAATATTTATTGCCATTTTTTGAGTGTGTGTGTGTGTGTGTGTGTGTGTGTGTGTGTGATGGAATACTTTTATGCTTTAAGAAATCATGAAGAAAATGGTTTTGTAGAGACTTGGGAAGATTGTCATGAACTGATACAGAGTGAAGTGAACAGAACCAGGAAAACAACTTAAACAGTGACAACAATATGATAAAAACAAACAACTTTGAAAAAAACTAAGAACTCTGATCTGTGTAATTGTCAACCATAATTACAGAGTACGAATGATGAAATATACTACTCACCTCCTGAGAGAGATGTACTGAGAGATACAGAATGAAACTTCTTTTTAAAGACATGACTAATTTGGACATTTGAATTGCTTTACTATAGAATCCTTGCTTGTTATAGAGATTTTGCTTTTCTTTTGTTCTAATTTGGGGAAAGGATTGGGGTAGGAGGTGAGATGGGGAATTTTTGTCATCAAAAATGAAATGTAATATTTTTAAAATATCAATTAGACCTCGATTTGATACATTCAATGATTGTGCTCTCCTCTCCTCTCTTTTCTTTAACCAGTAATTATCTAAAACAGATTGCCCGAGTCCTCCTAGAGCCTCCATTTAAGGAGAATATTCATACCAGTCATAACTCATTCCTCTTCAGGCAACTTTTTTTAAGACTTCATCTACCAGGTAATGCTAATTTATCTTGCATTAAGACAGACATAGTATAAAAATTAGGAAAGAAATCATCCTCTGTATATCCTATTCAGATCACATCTAGGGTACTGCATTCATTTTTTTAGGTGGGGCCCCATTTTAGAAACATCATTAAAATCCTGTGCTTTGTTCAGAGAAAGGCAACCAGGATAAGAATAATTTCATTATTTATAGAATTTTAATATAAAACCAAATTATTATTAAAAATTTATTAAATGTATATAATCATAAAAAGGCTTCATCTACCATTCCTCCCCTTTTCAGTTTTTAGAAAATATAACATCTTCACCCACTTAAATGTAAGTTCCTTGAGGCTATAAAAGTAATATCTATCTGTATATCTCTATCCATAACTATACATATATAGATATGTATACCTATATATATATCTGCATATCTTTATTTCTACATATATATAGTTGTATATCTATTTATACTTACATGTCTATCTGTCTTTATCAATCTATCATCTGTTTGTCTATTTTTCTATCTCTTTATCTGTCTCCATCTCTCTCTCTCTCTCTCTCTCTCTCTCTCTCTCTCTCTCTCTCTCTGTCTGTCTGTCTGTCTATCTGTCTATCTCTCTGTCTGTCTGTGAAATGCAAGATTGATGCAAAATCTCTTGCATTTGCAAAATCACCCTAGGCAATCCTGGCAGTTAGGGGAATGGAACTTTGACCCAGCAAGTCCCTTTCTTAAGACCTGACTGTTGGAGCTGGCACTATAAATATCCCTGGAGAACCAACCTGGGGGTTCTGATTTCCTTGACCTCACCCAGACATCCAGCTTCCCCTGAATTTCCCCTTGGGGCCCCGGAAGGAGTGGTTGGAAGGAATTAGTTAAGTGAACCTAGCCAGGACACCCCTAAACCAAATCATTACCCTCTTTTGTCAAGCTAGTAGACCATTCTACAACAGGGCAGTGGAATTTATCCCAGGCTGAGGGGCTGGTTCCCTCAGCCTGATCTTACCTTCTGAAGCTCTCTGTCAGCACTGGCCATTCACTCATAACAACAGCTTCTCCAGACCCTAACCCTCTACCCTCAGTTTACCCTTGTGTTTTAAATAAACCCCTTGCCTGATTCTGAGAGTTTCCATAGTTCATTTATAACATCAAGCAGGGCTAAGAGGCTGAGGAAAAGGAGGATAGCTACCACTTGTCTCCAGAGGGGGTTAGACCAGATTTCCATTTTATTCAGGAAGTGAGACTGCTTCACTTGCTGTTGGTTTCTGGTTTCTTACCAGCAGGGAGGGGCTCCTCACTCCCATCCTTAAAGGACCCCAAAGACAACAGGGAGACTGACTGGACATCTCAGCTCAGGCCCACACATCCCTGGCTGTCCCAAATCAACAAATACTGTAGTTATAGGCTCCCTGGCCCAGGAGACTTACTAGTACCACCTGCTCCCCTATTATCAGCCTGTTTACCCCCATATTACATCTGTTGAGATCCATTTGCCTTGGAAATAAAAGAATCCGTATTGGCCTAAAGCAAAATTATGCAGCGAGTGTGATTAGAACCTGTATCCTGCCAAGTTTTATTGATTTCTTCCTTCACAACATTTAATATCTTTTCTCCACTCCCACAACTACCACTCTGATATAGGCACTTGTCACCTCTCACTTGGATTATTTATTGCAAGAGCCTCTTAATTTGGTCTCACTGCCTCTGGTCTCCCAGCTCCAATCCATCCTTAATCTAGGTGCCCAATTGTTTTCCTAAAGTTCAGGTCTGACCACATCACTGCCTTCTCAAGAAGCTTCAGTGCTCCCTATTGCCTCTAGGGTAAAACACATACACTTTTTCCCATTTAAAACACATATTGGCTCCAACCTCTCTCTCTCTCTCTCTCTCTCTCTCTCTCTCTCTCTCTCTCTCTCTCTCTCTCTCTCTCTCTCTCTCTCTCTCTCTCTCTTACCTTATATTGTTATTTCCACATTTTTGCCAAATTTGTGTCCTTGCCTGAAATATTCTCTTTTCTATGCATGCATACACACATTATATATAAGCTCTTAAGGTTAGAGACTGTTTCTTTTTTATCTTGGTGTCTTTAGCACCCAGCGCATTGCTTGGCACATAGGCACTCAACAAATGCTTACTGAATTCAATTGTGCTGAACCTTATTATACTCAGTTTCACCTTTCCATTTGGTTTTCATGGGAATCTGCATCTCAGAAATGGAAAATATATGCTATAGACAGAGAGGTACGTGTGTTATTTTAGTTTATGTAAATAGGGATTAGTAGGAAGCAGGAATGGCTTGAAGGGAACTGTTGGCATTGGCAAATGTGGGTAGGGTTAATACATATTTTTCATGTGTAATAAAAGGTTTGTAGTCCTAAGGATTTTTGAAAATGATTTGCAAGACTACTTGAAGATATTTTGCTGCATTCCTGGCTTCTTTCTGACTTTTGCTATTCTTGACCTTGTACCAGACCCACTTGCTTTGTTATTGATCTTTTGGGATTCAACACCTTCCATTTAATTTGTCCCAGCCACCAAAGACTATTTTTTAAAATTTAAAACAACAACAGGAAAGCAGAATATTTCTTTCTTGAAATGCTAAAGTGGATATCATGTAAGTTTGTGTTCATTATGCTTTTTTTTTGGTCTTCTAAATCTATAAGTATGTTGTCTTTTGGGTGAATTGATGTCATTGATGAGGGCATCTAAATTTTACAATAATGCTTTTCCATTATGGACTACCATGGGGATCTAGTCAAATCCCACATGAAAATCCTGAGTCCTGTCTAGAGCAATGATATCATAACAGTATGTAGTAGTATATATCCAGGGTTCAATTAAGAACTGCAATATATATATATATATTTATATTTAAAACCCTTACCTTCCATCTTTGAGTCAATACTATGTATAGGCTCCAGGGCAGAAGAGAAGTAAGGGTAGGCAATGGGGGTTAAGTGACTTGCCCAGGGTCACACAGCTAAGAAGGGTCTGAGGCCAGATTTGAACTAGGACCTCCTGTCTCTAAACCTGGCTTTCAATGCACTGAGTCACCCAGCTGTCCCCGAGTTATATTTTTTAAATGTCATCTCATCCCTGCCCATTGACAGTGTGGCATGTATATGTACAGTCACCACTGTGTTACCAATGAATTATTTTTAGTTTTTTCTTTAACAATCAAGTTCATTCATTCATTCATTCATTCATTCAGTTAAGTGCCTGTTATGAGCCAGACATTGTGCTTGTTGGCAAAGATGTAAAGACCAAAGCAAAATAAATCCTGCCCTAAAGGAGTTTATGTTTTATTGGAGTAAAATGGCATATATGTGGATAAGAACATATAAAACACGTAGAGCATTTATACACTCTGGATGTCCTTATTTCAGCTCTCACTCTCACTGGCAAGACATGTCTCCAAAGCAAGGTTCCTTCTTGCCCTCAGTATTCGGGGGATACTCTTGTGAAACTGGGGCCTTTCTTTCTAGTGATATCAGCTTGAACTTCCATTCCGGTGTGTTCTCTTGAATATCGATCACCAGTGCCAATTAATATCATAATTACCTTTAAGCCTCCCACCATCATTTAAACAATGAACATGAATTAGCTTTTTCAAAGGGATATTTTATAGAGAAGATGTAGCAAGAATCCAAGAACACATCCCTCCTCACTTGGGAACCTACCCTTCCTTTTGCCATGTCAGTATTTGGAGAAAAGTAGGTTCAAGATTAAGCAGTTGATACCAAGCTTCCAACTCACCAAATTCACTTCCAAATGCAACATGACCAATGGATGGAGCGGATCCCTTGCTACAGCAGCAGAACAGAGCATCTTGGAGGCAATTCTCTTCTAGGTTCGGTTCAATACATTTTTCCTCAGGGCCTTCATAACTAGAAAGAACAAATGGAAAGGGGTGGCAAGGAAACAGAGGTGCCATGTTCAGCGTCCCATCATACCAAGGTAGGGAGATGGGCAGCTGACAGTAGGAGGCTGTGGCCACCAATGTTACCACATCTCTCCCCACCCAGAGGCTTATAGCAGTTTTGGCGTCTCTCCCCACCGGGAGAGAGAAAGCATCACTGGCCCAGTAAGTTATGTTTGTCTCACATTCAGTTCCTGCCCAGTAGTCAGGAACAGTCATGGAATACTTGCTCATGTTCTGAAGTGGAGAACATGACTAAACCATGTGAGGAGGCTTGACAAGCAGGCAATACACATATGCAAAATAAATACAAAATTTTGCTTGGAATGCCCATCTTCAACTTTGCCTTGTAGAATTGCTATTACTATTGAAGGCACCACTGAGATTTACAACCTCATTGTTATCCTTGACTGCCAATCTCCCCACATGTCCAAGTGGTTGCCAAATCTTGACATTCCTCTTCTTTTTTTTTTAAAACCTCACCTTCCATCTTAGAATCAGTACTGCTTATTGGTTCCAAGGCAGAAGAGCAGTAAGGGCTAGGCAATGGGGGTTAAGTAACTTGCCCAGGGTCTTATTAGCTAGGAAGTGTCGAGGCCAGATTTGAACCCAGGCCCTCCTATCTTTGGGACTGGCTCTCAATTCACTAAGCCATTTAGCTGCCCCCAAACATTTATGTTTCTACAATATCTCTTCTCTACCTCTTCTCTCTCTTACTACACAACTATAATCCCATTTCAGACTTTCATCACCTCTTTCTAGGCTATTACAATAGTCTCCTAATTAGGTCCCCTGCTTCAAATCTCTCCACCCTCTCATCCATCCTCCATACAGCTGCCAAAGTGATGGTCACAAAGCTCAGTGCTGACCACATCACCTCTTCTACTCACTAAGCTCTAGTGCTTTTTCATTTCTGGAATATATAAACCTTAAACTTCTGTTTGGTCTTTAAAACTCTTCAAAGCCTGTTCAATCAGCTTGCACAATTCTGCTTCCATTCATTCTGCTTTCTAGTCACACTAACTTCCTAGTTATCCATCATACAGAAGCTTTCATCTCCCGTCTCTATACTTTTGCACTGATTGTTTCCCATGCTTAGAACATTGTTCTTCCCCATTTCTGTCTCATGAAATCCTGGGATTGCTTCAAGACTCAGTTCAAATGTTAAATTCTACTGGAACTCCTTTTCTCCCACAGTTGTGAGTGCCTTCTCCTTTAAGGTTACCTAGCATCTATATTTTTAAAAATCCATACCTTATGTCTTAGAATTGACAATATGTATCAATTCCAAGGCAAAAGAGCGGTAAGGGCTAGTCATTTGGGGTTAAATGACTTGCCCAAGGTCACATAAGTAGGAAGTGTCTGAGGCCAAATTTGAATCTAGGACCTCATGTCTCCAAGCCTGGCTCCCTATCCACTAAGTATCCAACTGCTCCCTTGCATCTTTTAAAAAAATGCATGGTATAAATACCTATTTTTTAAAATTCAAAGACATTTATTCTCCCAATTACATGAAACAACAATTTTTAACATGTTTTCCAAAGTTATGATACAAATTGTCTCTCTTTCTCTTCCCTCTCTCAGAGATGGTAAGCCATTTGATCTGTGTTATACATATACCATCACTGCAAAACACATTTCCATACTGATCATTGTTGTAAGAGAAAATTTTGTGGAAAAGATGAAAAGAATGAGTGAAATCATTTCTACTTTGAGAGAAGAGCATGAACAAAACATCTGAGAAAAGATTTTCCTAGCTCCAACACAGGATGTAAGCTCAATGAGGGCAAGAAACCTCCCATATTGGACTTTGTTGTATCCCTCAGAGCAAACAATATTTGAGCATAATCTTGGTGGTTGATGCCTTTTGTTTTTATATCACAGCCATTTCCAGACCCTCTGCTCTTCTCCACAACTTCCTAAATCCAGTAAATCTTCTTTTGTAACAAAGAAAACAAATTACACAAATTCGACCCACACACCTACCACTGACAAAGCTCTGTTGTTTAGTTGTTTGAGTCGACGTCTAACTCTTCATGACCCCATTTGGAGTTTTCTTGGCAGAGATACTGGAGTGGTTTGTTCTTTCCTTCTCCAGCTCATTTTATAGATGGGAAAACTGAGGCAAACTGGGTTGGGGGATTTGCCCAGGGTCACACAGCTAGTAAATGTCTGAGATTGAACTTGAATTTAGGGCTTCTTGACTTCGAGGTCAGTGCTCTATTTACTGAGCCACCTGGCTAGTACACTGTTAAACTGTATTCCCCAATCCAATGTGGAATGAGAGCTCTATTTCTTTACTTCTTTTCCAGGATTATGATTATTACAATTAAAAACAATTTTACTGATGCATTGTTTTTCTATTACAAACATTTATAGATCATTCAAATTACATGAGACATCTCTTATAATAACATGAAACAATTAAGCAAGACTAATGAAGTGCATGTAACCAAATCTGGCGCCAGACACTTCCAAGCTTGTGTGACCCTGGGCAAGTCACTTAGCTCCCATTGCCTAAGCCATACCACTCTTTTGCTTTTGAACCAAAACACAGTATTGATTCTAAAACAGATGGTAAGAGTTTAAAAAAAGGTACATACATTGTTTTTTATCTGTAGCAAACCCCTCCCACCTCTGTGTTTTTTCCTCAAACCTTTACTTTCTGTCTTAGTAATAATTCTAAGACAGAAGGGCAAGAGCTAAGCAAATGGGGTGACTTGCCCAGGATCACACAGCTAGGAAGTATCTCAGGCCAGATTTGTACCAAGGCCCTCGCAACTCTAGGCTTGGCACTGTTGGGAGGAAGATTAGCTTCCTGCTAGGTCAACCTTAATACTTAACCAATAACTAATCTTCCTCACAATAGCACTCTATCCACTGTGCTACCATGCAGCTTCCCACCTTTGTGTTTTAAAAATATTGATAAATCTATTTACTCTTCCATCCTACCTCCATTCCATTGAGGAAGGTAAAAAAAGAAAAACAAATTCCTTGTAACAATGGTGTGTAGTCAAGCAAAATAAGTCCCCTCACCGGTAGCCTTCAAAAACATACTTGTTTCACTGTCAATTCTAAATTTATTACTCTCAGTTCTGGAGAGTTTGTTTCATCATCAGTCCTCTGGATTCAGGAATAGTCAGCCTATCGATCTTAGTTCTTATGATTTTCAAAATTCCTTGTTTTTACAGTCTTGTTATGTACTGATTGTTCCCCTGGTTCTATTTCTTTTCATTCTTCATCAGCTTATTAGTGCCTTCAAAACGGTTTAAAAAATTAATATCGATGTTGTCATATGAATTATTGGTCATTACAATTTTAATAAGTTTTTATTGATTGACTTCCAGGTCTGTATGAGGAAGATGGCAACACACAACAGCTCTTAGCGTTACTAACTCTCAGAGCTGCAAGAGAATTTGAAAATCATCTAGTCCAAGTACTCCATTTTATAGATGTGGAAACAGAGACCCAAAGGTGTGGTTTGACTCATATAACTAGTAAGAGAGAGCCAGAATCGATCAACCAACAAGTATTTATCAGATGCTTACTCTGTGTCGGGCACCATGCTGGATGCTGGGGATGCAAAAATAAAGACTGAAACCATTTCTGTGGTCAATGATGTATATATGCTTATGTAGATAGAGTCCAAATAAGTTGTTGCTCATCCTCATTTTCAAGGTGGAACTGGGTCTAAATGAGGCAAAGTTGCAAAAAGCTGTATTCACTCACTTTCAGAGTCATCAAAGTCCAATGTGAAGACCAGTCAGGACCACTGACTATGGCCTGGGATGCAGGAGATAACCATGGATCTTCAATGTCTAACCAGATTCTAAGCAGTCCACAGCATCAGTCTTCAGGGTTAATGGAACAAATTGTGTTTGGGGTATATGGGGTGCTTCTGGAGGACTAGAGTGTGAGGGCTTACTGGATCTGCTTCAGGGCTGCCCCTCCACCTTTGGTATCCATCTTTTATCCAACTCTCCCCTATGGCTCTAAGAAGCTGCAACAGGGGTCGTGGCCACACTTTGGTAAAAACCATCTCAGCTGAAAGACTAAATCAAGTCGAGGGGAATGGATAGGCCTCAAATCTGTTGGGAAATTATAGGAAGAGTTAATCTACTTCAAGCATGGGAAGATGTCCCCCAGCAGAATGAGAGGATGAGAACAAATGAGTACAAGGTAGTTGAGTGCAAAGAATTTCAGGAGGGAATATCATGGAATTTAGGACCAAAATGGATCTTAGAGATTGCCTAGTCTAGTGATGGTGAACCTTTTAGAGACCAAGTATCCAAACTGCAGCTCTCACACTGACCACATGTGAGCTGCCCCCTTATTCCAGACAGGGGAGGGAGGAAGCGCTGATATTGGGCTGCTGGGCAGAGGGGCAAGTGATGGGAGAAATGTCCTTAGGGCATGGAGAGGGGGAAGGAAGCAGCCTCTTCTGGCATGCAGGCCATAGGTTTGCCAATACAGGTCTAGTCTATCTTTGTTTTTTAAAGAGACTGAAGCCAGTGGAAGTCAAATGACTTGTCCAAAGTCATTCAAGTAGTAATTATCAGGTCTTCTGACTTCTTGAATTGTGGTACTTCCACTTCACCACATTGCAAGGCAGACATTCACAAAATTACTATGCTGTAAATTTCTTTTTTTTTAAATTTTATTTAATTAAGAAAAATTTTCCATGGTTACATGATTCATGTTCTTTCCCTCCCCTTCTCTCCCCCCCACCATAGACAATGCGCAATTCCACTGGGTTTGTAATTTCTTTTCTGATTGTAGTATGTACTAATTTTTCAGATATGCTTAGACACAGAAGAGAACACTAATATTTCAGAATCAAATATATCACTATCTCCTCTGAAATATTGTCTGTAAGTAGATGGCATTATAACTGCTAGGTAAAAATCTCACTGAGGATATTGGAGAAGAAATGAAACTAAGGAAAACAGGGAGTACCCCAACATGTTTTTATCCATTTAATTGCTCTTTCCTTAAGAAATACTGTAGTATCAATGACCAAATTTACCTCTCTAGGACTGATGAATAGCTTTTGGGGGATTCAAAATAAATTGCTTTTACATTCATGGTTAGTGCTTGAAATGGTTGCAAAGGCCTATATGTACTCCCTAAGTGCTGGGGAGACCAAAGCTGGTGCATCTCTCGAACCCAGGATTTCTGAGCTAAAGTGGGCTGTGCTGATCTGATGTCCACACTAAGTTCAGCATGAATATGATAAGCCTCTGGAAGTAGGTCGGAGATAGAGGAGGGTGAAAAGATGACTAAAGGAGGGAAGACTTGCTAAGTTCAGAAATGGAACAGTTTAAAGCTCCCATGTTTAATATCGGTGGGATTGGCCAATACAAAGCCGCTATACTTCCAACCTGGATGAGATAGGGAGACCAGGCACTTAATACACATTTTTAAAACTATTTCTTTTAGATAACTTTGAGTCTTATTATTAGGGACTTTTCAAACAATAACCCTATATCTTTTTATCCTCCAAATCTTTTCTACTCGAACTTTGGATTAAACTCCATTTATTTTTAAAAAATTGTCACCCTTGCTCCTCCTTACCTCAGTCATGTTTGAATATACTCAGTGTTTAAGGAACTTTCTTTTAAAACAAAAAATAGCCACATGACTGTAACATTCTGATAGTCCTGCTATCAGTCAAGAGAGCTGTATGTTTCATTTTTTATTCTCTAGGATCAATACAATTTATTGTGATCATTCAGTTTGGTTTCTTTTCGCTGTTCTTTTTAGTCATATCATTGTAGTCATTGTGTATGCCTTTTGAATTTGTTTCTTTCACTCTGTATTAGACATCTTACCATGTTCTTTGAGTTCTGCATAGATATTATTATGTCTTTTGTTGTGTATGTGTTGTATTTCTTCTCCCTTTCCTCAGTACATTGTAAACTACTGATGGCAAAGGCTGTCTCTTATTTTAAAAACTCATGCATTTTTGGTGCCTATTTAATCAATAAATCTTTATTGAACTGAATTGTATGAAAAAGCATTATGAGACCCTTTGTGAAAAGTCTGCTTGAAATGCACAATATACATTCCACTGTGCGTCCTTTTAAAACATTTAATGTATTTTCTTATTAAACTGGAAATCATAAAAAAGACTTTTCCAAATATATTTTTCTTTTGAAAAATTTTTGTTCTTCCCAATGTATCTTACAAATTTTTTTATTCTTAACTAAAAAATTTATTCTGAATCTTTTGTATTTGTTTTTTAAATGGGTCCATCTTTTGCATATGTCCTTTTCAAATACGAACTCATCAGAGAGTAGCCTATGCAATCAGCAATTTCTCAAATAACTAAAGATGGAAGAAACCTCAGTTTAGCCCAGTTTTCTCCTTTTATAGGTAATGAATTGGTAGAATCAGTTCTTTTGAATACAGAGTCTTTGCTCGTTCTACTACCCAAAGCTGTCTCCTTATATACTTCCCTTACTTTTCATCAGGATCATTTGAGATATTTTCAGAATTTAATTTTTTTGAGATCATCCTATTCGTCTTCAGTCACCTTACTTTTGAATAGTT
Organism: Gracilinanus agilis; assembly: GCF_016433145.1. Classification (NCBI taxonomy): domain Eukaryota; kingdom Metazoa; phylum Chordata; class Mammalia; order Didelphimorphia; family Didelphidae; genus Gracilinanus; species Gracilinanus agilis. The sequence goes on from NC_058130.1 coordinate 426,308,325, forward strand.
TAGTTCATGGAATTGTCAGTGAGTTTAGAACTTCTTTAAACTTTCTTACTTATCACAAACCACAAATTAAAATGATAACTTTGATGAAAGATTTCCAATACTTCCAGCCTACTTGTCAATCAGCTTGTCCTCATAATCCTTAATTAGGTCAATAATTACTTCCTTTCTATTTTTTTCGAAAGACAAAATCTTCAGCAAGGTGGAATTTTATCAGGTACATTACATGACTACTACTGGTCCTTGCCATTTTTGTGGTTCTTTTCAGGAAATCATCAAACATATCTTCCATCTGCCCACTAAATCTAAGTGTAAGAGGTTGCCCATCCTAGATCGATAGTTTTGTTGTATAGCAAGACCAAAAAGTCACTGTCAGTTGCACTGGACAAGGAGGAAGAGGAAAGTAGTCTAAAGTAGATAAGATACTAGATGACAGATGGAGTTCAACTCTGTAGAATTTCCACATGATGCTCTTACATTAACAATCATTTGTCATTTCTTTGCAAAAAAGCAGAAAATCATCACAGACTTCACCTGAAGTGTGGTTCAAAATGAAAAAAAAAAGAGTTGGGGGCAACTGGGTAGCTCAGTGGATTGAAAGCCAGGCCTAGAGACGGGAGGTCCTAGGTTCAAATCTGGCCTCAGGCACTTCCTAGCTGTGTGACTCTGGGCAAGTCACTTAACCCCCATTGCCTAGCCCTTAAAAGGCCACTCTTCTGCCTTGGAGCCAATACACACACACAATATTGTGTGTGTGTATTGGCTCCAAGGCAGAAAGTAAGTATTTAAAAAAAAAGAGTTAAGCTCTTGAAAACATGTAGCAGTCCAAGTATTTCTTAACCATTATTAACAAATAGAAGAAATAACTCTCCTGTAACTTTGACCTTGGTTGAATAGGACTTTTTTAGCTCTGATAATCTCCCTAAACCATTCCAGGGATCAGCTTTTCAGATAAGATCTTCTCATTCTACCCTGCTCTAACCAGAGTACCCTCTTTGGAGAAAAGTTCATTTTTATTTCCAGAACTCTTTAGTTCTAGGCTTTCTGAAATCATTTAGGTGCCCCAAACTGATAATCCAGAATGTCCAACATTTGCGAGAAAATGGTGGCCCTTTCTCATCTGTAAAATAACTCCCTTCTTTCTAGATTGTGGCAAGGAAAAATACTTTGTAAATTCAAAGGGCTTCATAAACATGAGGTATTATCATTATGTTATTACATATACATCAGTTTTATTCTTCATGTTTGAAGGAAAAATTCATACTCATATGTCATTACAGAAATATTTTGAAGCATTAATGTTACTTTCAATCCAGGTCTTAAACATTCATATTTTATTTATAGCAGGAAAACCCCTTTTTTAATAGGGAGACCCTGAAGCTGGTTTTTCTTTATTTCTTTTTTAAAAAAAATGTTTTTTTTTAATTTTAAACCCTTAACTTCTGTGCATTGACTCATAGGTGGAAGAGTGGTAAGGGTAGGCAATGGGGGTCAAGTGACTTGCCCAGGGTCACACAGCTGGGAAGTAAGTGTCTGAGACCGGATTTGAACCTAGGACCTTCCATCTCTAGGTCTGGCTCCCAATCCACTGAGCTACCCAGCTGCCCCCTTTTTCTTTATTTCTTAAAAAAAAAATCAATGCTGTTATTAACCCCAAACCAGTTCACAAAACAAACGTAAACCAATTGCTTAACAGCTACTATTTTTTATTTGGCTTTACACTGAAAAGTCAACTTATAACAAGCCAGTCACAAGAAAAAAAGTTGTTTTTCAGAATGAGCAGTGATTCCATAGTGCATATTAAGACTTTCAAAGGGCTCCTTGGAATAACAAATACTGACACACATTTATTATCTTTAAGGAAGTCAGCATCCCTCTCGAAAGCATGATTTGAAATGATGTAATTGCATTGTTGCTTGGCTCAGGGCAGACCATAGTATTTTACAGTTGATATCAAAACAAGGCATAATTCTACTTAACAATTAACAAGAAAAAGTTCTCAAATTGAGGTATTCCTTTAAGAAACTGTTTATTGAATATTACTAAATCATGTGAGATACAGTTAGACTTAGACTATTTAAAAACTTGAGAAAATATACAAAAGTCAAAATTCTCAATGGATGTGCTTTTTCCATAAAATTTAATATAAACCATGAAACCAAGGGTTTTTTTAAGCCCCCAAAGCAATTTGATGTCATTGAGGTGGCAGAGAAGGAAGAATTAACACATGGTCAAACTCTCACCATAAATATGCTACAGTGACTCCCCCTCCCCCTTGTAGGTTATGAAGTATGACTTAATTTAGTGCGAAGTCAGTGTATTTATGTACCTGGAACATGGATGATATTTGGGAGATGTATCTGTGCCAAGAAATTTCATCTTTGTCATGGCAGAAGACATTCAGGAGAAAAAGAGCTTCAAAATGATGGTACTCTTTATATATCTATCACCACATCAAACTTGGTAAGTCCACTGAATTATTTTAAAAAGTTTTTTTAAAAAATGTGTTGTTGGGGACAGCTGGGTGGCTCAGTGGATTGAGAGTCAGGCCTAGAGATGGGAGGTCCTAGGTTCAAATCTGGCCTCACACATGTCCTAGCTGTGTGATCTTGGGCAAGTCACTTGACCCCCATTGTCTAGCCCTTACCACTCTTCTGCCTTGGAAACAATACATAGTATTGATTCCAAGATGGAAGGTAAGGGTTAAAAAAAAATTTAAAAAATGTGTTGTCATAAATCACATTCTTAGTCTAGAGTACCTCAAAGAGATGGGACTTTAGTGTCACCCCTCTTTAGTGAATTAGCATATTAGAAAAATGCTTTAGATCCAGGAGACAAAACTCCTGGCCTTTTCCCACTATTAACACAGAGATCATTCTGAGTGGCATCTTTGTCTAAGTGACTGGTTTCCCTTTGGGAGGGGATATGGAGAGAAAGAGAACATAGAATGGAAATGTTTGAGTTGGAAAGGGATGAGGGGAAGTGAAGGGCAACCACTGCTTAGTCAATTAATAAACATTTATTAAGTGCCTCATACATGGCACTTGGCACTTGGGGTACAAAGAGAAAAATAAAACAGTTCCTGCCTTTGACAAGCTTACATACTTGATGTCAAGAAAACCACAAAGGGTTCAGCTATGGCTTTATTTAACACTCTCCATCGATGCCTGAGGAGCAGACAGTAAATTTTTAAGGATTTTCATTTTAAAGCATGACTATTACAAAGGTATGACTAGAGAGTATTTGTCATAAATAATTATTCTTTATAAAATATGGAATTAGCTTAAATAATATCTACACGGTACTGGTAGTACACAATACAGTTTTGCTGTATAGAACCCTTCTTTGTAATGGTACTCAGTGTAAGGATCGTCTGTGTTGGGTGGCTGCATTCTTTTCTTTTAACAAAGATGATTTTTCTTAGGAAGAAAACTGGAATTGGTGGGGGATCTTGTCTCTGACAGGATGAATTATCTAGCATAAATGAAGGGAAAGGAGAAAGTTTTCAATTTTAATAAGCTGAAAGAACATCATTGCTTTGGGAAGGGATAGGGATAAGATATACAATTTCATTGATAAAGGAAGGGACTTCTGGATGAGGCGACTCCCTCTACCAATAAAGATACAACGTATTGGGTTGCCTATAACACTGTGAGGTTAAGTGACTTGTCAATGGTCACACAGTAAGCCAGGGCATTGCTAGGTCAGAGGCAGCAATTTATTCCAGGTCCTTGTTGGCTTTGAGACCAGAACTCTTATCTACTGTGCCATGCTGCCTCTGTAGCAATATCTACATCAGCTATTACTTTCAAATGTGACCCAAGTGTCAGAGGCAGTGTATTATATGGTCTTCAGGTGTCTTGTTTCAAAGGTAGCTTCATATTAAGAATATTTCAAAATAAAATTAAATCCAAATCATTTTGGGGGAAAATAACAACTCTTATTCGAGATCAGACTCATCTGTTTCTACTTCCTGGTTGCAGAACGAGAAGTCAGTCCCAAAAGAGTTTAGTGCTTTTGTGTACTTTTAAAGGAGTGGGGGGATGCAGGGGAGAAAGGAAGTATGCCACTCACCTTTTCAGCATGGATACAGCAAAAATCAAGGACCATGGGTGGAGGAAGGGGAAGCCACCACAGCTTCACTTGGACAACATGGCTAACCAACAGCTTCATTACTGTGGGGCTGAAAAGCCTGTGCTTCCTGCAAGGGGAATATTGAGTTTTCCTAGTGGATCAGCCCAGATGGACAGCACCTTGCTGTGAGGACCTGAACACCCCTTCCTTCAGTGAGCCAGGCATTGATCCTACTGGTAGAGGAAATATGAGGCTAAGAGGTGTAGGCTATAGGGTGCTCATCTCCCTTTGGTACTCGGGAGGTAGTTAGTTCATGCCCTCCAGAAAGAGAGATGGGAGCAGAGCAGACTGTTTAATTTTTAAAAAATCATTTATCTATGATTAAACTAGAGATCTTTGTGATGAACCTGGAGAGAAATAAAGAGTTACAAAAAGTTAAACCCAGAGCCTCAGTCAATATCTCAGAAAATAATTATAGTGTTACATTACTAATGATAATGGCATATTATTAAAAGCCAGCACATGTATGGCCACGATTAAAGTATTCTTATTTCTTCTACATTTACAATTTTATAAGGGGCACTGGATATAGGAATTATACACTACCCTGATTAGATTGTTTAATGTAAACAAAGCACTAACATGGTACAAGAGGCGGACAAACAGGAACCACAGCTTGAACTCTCAAAATAGCCTCCATATATAGTAGTTTTAAAAAAGGATCCTAAATAGAATTTTTCTATGGTATTCCTTTTCCTTCATGAGATTTAAACCATATCTTTCTTTTTGTAAAATGCTTCTTACCTAGAAAAGTACTACTGTAAATATTAACTTTGGTTAAATTTGCCCTCCAAAATATAGGAAACATCTAGTTTGGTCTTTACAATAAAAGACAACATGTAACAAAATATATGCTTGAGTATATAAGATTTTTACATTTTATTTTTTCAACATTTAAAATTCAAAATTATTTTTGTGATAGACAATGACAAAATGGATGTGACTGTCCCCATTTATTCCCCACCCTCCCAACATATACATTCACAGGCTTGACCAGCTGTCTCATGCCTGCTAATCCTGGTTTTCAAAACCATGGTAGCATAAAAAGTATTAAAGCTCTCCTTTCCCCCCCACCTGACAAAAAGAGTTATTTACCATAAGATTATCTACATTCACAGTTCTGAATGCACATGAACTAGTTAGAGTTATTACATAAGAAAAACAGAGAATCAGGAGGTACAAACATTCACTACAAGTCTGTGGATCAGAGATTTTTTTTTCTGAAAATGCCCAGTGGCATATATCATACAAAAATCACTTCATATACAGACCTGAAAGAATTGAGGCAACTTCAGAAATGGGCTTTTTTTTTTTTTGGTCCCTTCCCCTCAGGATCTGAGTTCTATTAATTTCTTCCATTTACCATTTTAAAAATATCATATCTGAACATTGGATCTTTCTCTCTTTAAAAGGACACAATGAATATTTATTCACTCTATCCTTAACAAAATACATATTAGTAACTTTTAGCCACTAAGTCCACATTTAAGTTATTTTGTGTCCACTATGTCCTATTAGGCTCTGAAATTTTCACTCTAGTAGACTTATTTCACCCTTGATCTGAATAAAAAATAGAAATCTAGATTCTTATACACAAATTAGCAAAATTCAGGAAAGAATTTGACTTACCATCTAAATAGGACTGAAAAATTTTAAATTCCCATTGGTAGGGGAAATAAAACCACACCTAACTTAAACATCCTTATAGTGAAAATGAGACTTTTGTTCTTTTTTCCTGGCTATGACATTCATTTTGTGAAGAGAAGCCTAAAATACAAAATCCAGTTGTTTGTAAATGAAAATAACTACATTATTTCACATATGTCCAGAAGCATGTATATATGCTTTAGGAAACATGTTAGAGCATGTAACCATTTACTGGGCTTCAAGAATGAATTTCTGCTTAATTCTGGCTACAAAAGAATGCAAATCACGTACCACAAATAGGATCAAAGGGAAAACCAAATTATTCTGTCCTGCAAACTTCCTGGAAGCATCACTCTTGTATTTTATCTCTCTGACACAAAGAGAACAATTAAAATATATATAAATATTTCTATACACATATCCCAGTAAGACTGTTTCCCCCCCGATATGAAGGATTTTCCACATCAGTTTAACCAGGTGACACTTAGGAGTCAACATTTTAGAACAGGGACAGTTAATATGGCAAATGCATAAGGCTGCACTAGTGCCTGAAAAGCAAGCTCCAGACCCTTCTTGCTACTATACATATTCTGTTCTTTTACAGGACAAGCTATGTTCTGACCATTAAGCTTATACGGACTTCTCTTTCTTGGAAGATTGAACAGACAGAAAAATATTCCTAGTTCACTTTTCCTCCACCCTTACCTAGCCCCTAGTTCAAGAGAGATCTATTTGCATAAAGGATAATTAATTGTGGAGGGGGAGCCAAAACAATTTGGTAGAAAAAAAGTTTGCAAGGACATTTATTTTTCTACTCCAAACATATTGCTGTTTTTCAAACTAAGTAAAGTAATACAATATCCTGTAATCTGCTGAACTCCTTTCATCAAGAAAGAAGTTGTCTTTCATTTTTTTACCTTATAGAGTTTTCAGCAGTATACAAATACTTTGATCGGAAATTAATCTACACTTAATTAAACCAATTTAAAACAAAATCCTAAAGTCATTAATAAGGGAGAAAAACACCAAATAGGAATCCTAACACACAATTAGTGGAAACAGATAAGCTATTTTGGGTTAGGGGCTAGACTGTTAAGAGTACCTTTTGGGATGAGCAGACTTCAAGTGGCTAGGATAGCTTGCCTCAATAGAAGCCTACTTGGAATTTTAAAACACAGAGCCAAAACCAAGGGCTTAGTACATATAATACAAAAAAAACCAAACAACGGAGCTATAATTAAATATTCCCCACACACTGTAATGGGGTGGGGGCTGGGGGAATGTAGAAAAACAAGTCTCCCTTTCATAAAAGTGTTGAATGTTTCCTGAAGTATCTAAATGAAGAGTATAAAAACATTTACAAGCTCCCACACAGATTTAGACAGACACAGAAGACAGAAAATGCTCCCTCCACATTCTGTATTTGTGGAAGGTGGCAGATCTTAGGAATAGCTCCCTAAACACACACGACAAATTAAAATTTTCAAGTGCAGACAAAGAGTGTCTTGGGGTCAGAGTTTGCTAACTTTTTGTACTACCATGGAATCGACAACATAAAGTACTGTTTGCAAAGTCTGAATGAAAATTAAAAACCAGATATTTGGACCACTGTGTACCCTCCCCAAACTAAACCACCACCTTTGCATGATTTGTTGAATTTGTTACTGAAGACAGCCTGAATTTGACTGCCCTCAAGCACAGAAATACACTAATCACCAAAGTGCACTTAAGACCACAGCCGCTACAGTATTCTTTATACGTGCACGCTCCCTAAGACACTTTGTACATGAAATTAAACAATGGAATATAAATAACTGTGTGGCTTCTTTTCAAATACACATACAGTACAAGGAAGGTAGCACATTCACAGTCTTGGCGCTCATAGACTTTTTACAAAGAAACAACAACGACAACAACAACAAAACTCAAACCCAAATCTTTCCAGATAAGTTTGAAGAGAATAAATTTACATTGCATGAGAGAGAAAGAAAAATGAGAAATTCTCACACATATAACAGGGAGTCTCTATTTTCATATGTATTGGAATGATCATGGAACCTAGGTAAGGGTTTCTCCTCCTCACCAGGAGAAGGAGACGATGCTTCAGTATTAGTTCAATTTCTTCTGAAAGGGATTCCTCTCATCTTCAATATTGTCAGGGCTGAAGTCAGTACAGAAACCATTTGGAGTTGGAGCAGAGGGCGTCTGAACACAGCTTTCAAAACTTGCTTGGTCTGGATATAAATATTCTTCTGCAAAGTCTGGGTACACTTCTGCAAACCTGCTGAAGTCAGCTAGAAAAAAGAGACATTTTGTGTTACACAGGCTCCAGGTGGAAGGCACTGTTTTAAGGCTATAAGTGTCACTGTGTCTTGTCTATGTTGCCTGCATAGTACACAGACCCTTCCTACAAGCTGGTGGCTGCTGCGGTTTTTCTTTTTGAGTTTATTTAATTAATTTAGAGTATTTTTCCATGGTTACATGATTCGTGTTCTTTCCCTCTCCTCCTCCCACCCCCCTCTCATAGCCATCACGCAATTCCACTGGCTTTTACATGTGTCACTGATCCAGACCTATTTCCATATTAATATTTGCATTAAGGTGATTGCTTAAGAGTCTACATATCCAATCATATCCACATGTGATCAAACAGTTGTTTTTCTTCTCCGTTTCTACTCCCACAGTTCTTTCTCTGAATGTGGATGCTGCTGTGGTATTTCAAGGGGACAGAGAGGAAAAACGTTTGGGATTCCTCACTTATCCACCACCCAAGCCACAATTATACTATATGAGCAAGTCACCAAATGTACTGGCTTTAGGGAACTCAAATTTAACATGTCCAAAACAGAATTATCTGCCCCTGCCCCAAACCCTTTTTTTCCCCTCCTGTTCTAGGGACCATTACCCTCCTAGTCATTTGTAGCCTTAGAGAGCAACTCTCACCCACCCTTCAAAATCAATTACTTGCAAGTGTTGTTTCTTCTATCTTAATCAATATACATTTACAAAGTACCTATTTTGAGGCAGATAGGTGGCTCAGTGGATAGAATCAGGTCTGGAGATAAGGAGGCCTGGGTTCAAATGTGACCTTAAACACTTCCCAGCTGTATGACTGTGGGCAAGTCACTTAACCCCAATATCCTAGCCCTTACCTCTCTTCTGCTTTGGAACCAGTACAAAGTAAAGAGTTTTGTTGTTTTTTTAAAAGGATCTATGTGAAAGGCACTGGGGATATAAATGAAAGTCGGCTTCCCACAACATCTCCCCTGTTTGTCTCTTTCTCTCTTCTGCCTCTGGTTCAGGCTCTCTTCCCCTCATTCCTACTTCAGCAGCCTCCTAATTGCATTCAGCATCTCTTCCCACAAAACTTCCCTCCAATTCAGCTCCCAAATTGATAGCTCTGACTGCTCCCCTACTCAGAAATGCCAAGTGCCTCCCTCTAGCCTTTACAATAAAAAACAAGGTCTTGGCTGGTAATCTTTGCTAATCTGACCCCAGCCTTTCCTGGTTCTGTGTATGTTGTTCTCCTTCACATATAGCCACATCCACTCACTGCTCCTGTTTTTAACATTTTTAACATAAGCCTGCCATTACAATCTGTTACTTATCCCTCACCTCCACATCAGAGAATTTTTGGTTTCTTTTTATGCTCAACTCAGAAGCCTGCTCTGAAAGGAGGCCTCACCTGATTGCCCAGTTGCTAAAATCCACCTCCCAAATTACTTTGTACATAATTTGTATATAATTTTCTGCATAGCTATCATTTTCACTCAATAGAATGTAGACTTGTTGAGTGCAGCAACTCTTTTTTTTTTTTTTTGGGTCTTTGTACAGTCAGTTCATTGCCCTGTGCTCTAGCATAGAGAAGCTGTTTAATAAGTGGTTTTTGAATGTTAAATTATTATAACATTTTGGAAAAATACATTGGCAGATCCCTGAATTTTTTAAAAAGTCAAACATTTTCCAGTTCACTTGAGTAATTAAGTTAAATCTGTTATTTCTGGATTATTCTTTCTTTAAAAATATTATTATATATTTGTGTAAATTCTCTGTGCCCGAATTTTCACTGTTGTAGATGACTTTTGAATTGTAGCCACCGGATTTCTGAATTGTGATCACTGAACAGGTGAATGAACAGAACCCAAAAGAAAAAACTAAAAGCAAAGCCCGAACTTCTGTGGCTAAAAATACCTAAAAGTTATCTTTTGGACAGAAGGAGTTTTGCATCAAATGGATGGGCTTCATGTTGTACATACAAGATGGACATTTTATTTACCAAAGAAATTATCCGAAAACGAGTTTTATAGCTCTGCAAAGATGCTACATGATGCACTTGGGTCAATATATGCAATGCCTGTAGTCCTTCCATTTCTCTCTCTGACATTTCTTACTGTACATGGAGTCACAGTTAAGCTGAATATTCAGAAGTAACACTAGTCCTATCCCCTATGCCTGACACTTTTGTTGAACCCGTGTCATGGTATGAGGATGGTTATAGAGGGGCTAGGAGAAAGATTTTCAATCTATGGGGTCATGTGCAAGGCAAAGGGGATAAATCATGGGCCAAGATCAGATAACTCTACTCAATTGTGGCTCAAGTAGTGGCAAAAGCAGCTAAGTAGGGTCAAAGAGGATTTATTTTCAAAATTGAAATGTTCAAAGAGGAAGCTTTTCAAAGTATAGAAAACAAAATCCTGGAAGATACTGGTATTTGCTCATGTGCCTCTTTCTCTTGCAATATATTCAATGTAAAAAAAATGCTCTCTCATAGACCTATTCCTAATAATTTAAGTACCTCAGCCTTTATTTGGTTAACTTGTCCTGAAAGTGCTAGTCACTGAAGTATTTATTATCTTGGTTTCCTCTGGAAAGAAAGTCCATTAAAAATAGCATAATGTGATCAAACTGCTTATAGTAATTGGTAGTGCTCATTAGTGACTTCATTATGTTGCATGTAACAGTATTAACTGTTTTCTGCAGAATATAATCAATCCCTGTCTATGCCTGAGCTATTTCCTTTTCTTTAATGGATATAACCTGTAGGAAAAAACCCCACCAATTTGGATATTTACCCTAATAAAATGTCATACTAAGAATATAAAATGAGAAGTAGCAGCTGTTCCAAACGTTCTCTATCCTCAATGCTCCCTCCACCTGTTTTTGCACAGATAATTTCACCTCTTATTTTCCTGAGAAAATTAAGTCCATCTGTCATGAGATCCCTCATTTCCCCCATCTCAAACCTTTTCCACATTTTTATCTGCCCTCTTCTCCTTTGCTCTAGTCTCTGAGGAAGAGGCAGCTCAAAAAGGTCGACCACTCAACTTGTGCCCTTGATTCTGTCTCCTATTTTCTCCAGAAGGTTGCCCCATTGTGCACTTCTTGCTCTCATACTTTCCCATCTTCAATTTTTTCCCCATCATTCATTCTTTCATCTCCTCTATCCCCCACACTCACTTATCCTTCAAATTTCTGTTGAGTGCAAAGCCACTTTCTGCATGACTCTGCTTCTCAAGTATGAAGCCATCCCAGAATTCATTCTCCCCATACTATACTGCCCTACTCAGTGGGCTATCATATCTTCCACAGCAGAGGTATCAAACATGGGACTCAACTTCTGAGTGCTGTAGGAATCAGATTAAAATGTAATCTGGAAATATGTAACAAAATTAAGAAAACATAATAGGACATGGATAATGTTAATATGTGGTTTCCTAGGTCAATATGCAATCCACAGAGATCCTCATGTATGATTTAGTGGGTCCCATTTCTATTTGAGTTTGACACCAGTGCCCCAAAGCAACTTTCATATCTGTTCTTCGGTTGCCACTCTCACAGCTACTATCCTAATATAGGTTGTCCCTGACTCTGCTCTGGACTATTGCTCATAGCCTCCAAATTGGTATTTTTGAGTTGTCAAGTTAACCTTGTAGAGACACAAATGGAACTGAGTTTCTTGCTCAGAAATATTCAGGCGCTTCCTACTGCCTCTAGGATAATATACAAATGCCTCAACCTGGTATTTAAAGTGGTTGATGAAGTCTCCAACCTACCTGTCTAGACTTATTTTACATTATTCTTCTCCAGTGTAATGGAAAAGTCTCCTGCAGAAAATGGGAGTTGAACTAAATTTTGAAGAAAGCCAGGGAAGCTTAAAGGCAGAGAGGCAGTATATTATTCCAGGAATGGGGGAGAACAGTTCAAAGTCACAGAGTCAGGAAATGAAGTGGCAGTATAACTTATTTCTTATTTGTCTAATTCCATTATCATAGGTACATATAAGTTTCTTGATTGCAAATATCCATTTTATTACTGTATCTTCAGAGTCAGGGGCAGGTAGATGGAGCAGTAGAGAGAGCACCAGGCATGGAATGAGGAAGGTCTGAATTCAAATCCGGCTTCAAGCATTTATTAGCTGTATTTGATTCTGGGCAAGTCACTTAACCTATATTTGCCTCAGTTCTTCCTCTGTAAAATGGGGGCACAGTGGAAAAAGAAACAGCAAACCACTCCAGCATCTTTGCCAAGAAAGCCTCATAGACAAAGTCTTAGGATCACATAGAATTGGACATGACCGAACAATGACATCCTCAGTGTCAAACATGGTATTTTTGTATGAAGTAGGAAATTAATAAATATTTGTTGAACTGAATTAGCCATTTGTGTTTATCTTATTGTTGCCAGTGGTAAATAAAACGGCTGTGTGATTGCTTCATGGACAACAGTAAGGGGATTTCTGATATATTCTAGGCTACGAGGACGGAAAATTTGGTCAGAAGCAGAAGATGGCTACAGTGGGAAGGAAATAAAGGATGGCCAATTCCTTGGGGTCTCAAACAAAAAAGAAATGCTACAAGAAACTACCCAAAACTGGGAAGTTTCTCATAAGATGCATCTCAGGAGGGAAGGACCAATCCAACTGATCAACATGGGGTTTAAACTTATAGTCTGATTGAATTTATGATCCCCAATATGCTTTTGTTCTTTAGCTAACTGGTCACAGGCTAGAACAGAGCATAACTAGAGGAGAGAACTCTTACGAACTCAATCTGGGTCTGTGTATATGTGTTGGTTGGCTTCTACTATGTATAATATACCTTCACCAAAGCTAGTACCAAAGGAATTATATAGCAGACTACAGGAGTCAGAAACATCAATAAGATTTTTTAACTGCTGAAATGGCTTATAGCCAGTGACACCTTGTGGAAAATACTGAAACATTAGAAACATTTCATAAAAAACTTTATAAAATTTCTTGCCTTCTCAGTGAGCAGGGAGGAGAGGGAGAGAGTGAATTTGGAACTCAAAAATGTAGGAAATGTTAAATTTTTTTTAACATTTAACTAGAAAAAATATGTTAAATTAAAAAATATTTCACAATAGAACTCTCTTTTTAAAAGATCAGCTGGACCATTTCTCTGGGAAAACAAAAAAGACTCATTTGTCTTGGAATTTATTTGTCCCTGGAAGCTTTGGTTTGATAGCCTGAATTTACATTGTGTTAAAATTAATCAGTTTTAACATATATAATAGAAAGACAGAAAGAGATCATTTCAGATATATTTCATGGAAAATAGCAACTGTTTAATTTTCTTTAGTGATAAATCATTTAGTAAACAATGGTGAGGATCTTGATCCCCTACTTAAATCTCTGGCTGCTTAATCTAAATACAGCATTATCTTAAATTCATAATTTCCATGGATTCTTATAATGCTAGCATTATTTTGTGACATTAAAAAATGACAGCATTGAGAATTAGAAAGTTTAGGATTTAATTTCTATTTTTCCATTATCAACCTTGGGTGAGTTTCTACAATGCTATGTTGTTCTGGTTTCCTCCATGTAAAATATGACACCGTCAGCTCTTAATTGTCTGTTTTGTGAACAATCTATAATAAAAAACCCTAAAAATCTCAAACTGGGCAATTTCTGCTGCCTAGAATATTCTGAGGTCACTTCTGCCTGGACCATTAATTGCTACACTTAGGAAGAACAGAGAGTTAATTTATTAAATAACAAAGTATAATTAAGAAGGTACATTTAAGTTTTAAATATAAATGGCTTTTTGATTATTTAACTGTTTTACTGCTGTTTAATCTTCTTCATAAGCACAGAAAATTGAAAGTTGACAATTTAAAAAAAAGTCAAGGTAGATGGTATCAGGTAAAAAAGTTTTCCTGCATATTGGATATCATACGTTCTACATGAATTATGGGTATCATTTTGAGAACCATGGCAGAAATTTAAAAAAAAGTCTTCCCTAGATGCTATTGTAGCTCTCTCAAAACATGGAGGAAGCCACCACCAGAAGGAAAAATGTCAAACGGAAGTATGCAAACAAGAGTGGTCAAGCCTCAAAGATCCTCAAAATCTTCTAACACATGACCTCAGTCACCTATCCCAAAGACTTCAATAATTTCAGAAGCAACAAAAGATGACTTAAAAGATACCAAGTTTCACACTAGTTTGTAAATGAGGAAGTGGAATAAATTTCAGATTGTTTCTCAAAGATAAAGGATGCAGAAAGGAAATGGAAAGAACTCAAGGGTTCATTGTAGCTCAAGGTTACAATAAGGTCTGGAAATCCCCTACTTTAGCAATCCTGCCAATGCTGAAAAAAGGTGGTGTAAAGACAAGGATTAAAATGACCTTTTAGGGGAGGGAGCATACTTTTCATAATTTTCTTTTTCTACATTTGTTGGATATTTTCAATAATGGGCAATTTGTAATGTAGACTCCCAAGGATTGCCTAGAATTTCAAAAATACTTTGGAACATATTACCATATACAACTTATATTGTATTACTTGTCTTCTTGGGGAGGGGATGGAGGAAGGGGATAAAAAAGAATGTCACATATTACATATATAAAAAATAAATGTTGATTAAAAATTACTTTGGAACTTACCAAATGTGATCTTTTCTTTTTCTTCCTCATCTATAGCTCTAAAAAGTTCAGTTACATTAAGCTCTGAAACACCTATGGCGGTCTTCAGAATACAAGCCAAGTCCTCTGCTTTTATGCTTCCATCTTCCTGGGATTCATACATCTGAAAAGGTATAATACAACCTCATTCATTTATGCCCTTCCCTTCCTGCTCAAATTCTATCTATCTATCTATCTATCTATCTATCTATCTATCTATCTATCTATCTATCTATCTATCTATTCTGTCTATCCCTCATGGCCCATATCCAGTTGCATCTGCTCTATAAATCCTTGCCTGATGACTTCGGACTATACATTACGTATAATCCCCTTTTTATGTGTATGTCTGCACAACTTATTTCAATCCTTACTGTTAAATGAATATTTACTGAGTGCCTATAGTATTCACTAAACAGTCTCATATTACTTATTTTATACATTTATCTCTTTCTCTCTCTCTCTTCTAGTAACCTTCCCATCCCTCTGTCTCTCTAGAACCAAGACAGATAGATGTCCAGACCAAAACAAAAATAATTATAAGATCAAGTATGTCAAAACTGTGCACATTAAATTAAATCAAAGAATTTAAAAACAGCCAATTCAGTTCCCAGGCTCTTATCACCAGTCTCAGCCAAACACATTGATGGTTGATGCCATGGAAGTCTGGATTAAATTTCTTCATCCATTCCCTCCCAAATGCTAAATAATATTCATATTTGAGTTCTTATCTTTCTTTATCTAAACTCCTCCAGTGGAGTTCTATCATAGATGAGACCTAGATATGTAGCCAGGGTTACATGGCTCAAAGCCTCCTGGGAACTTGACTCATGATGTCTACATGGTCCCCATTGTCTATCCAGTGGTTTGTCTGAGTTAACAAGTTAGATTTTTGTACAAGAAGGAAGAAGTAAGGGGAAGGAGAGTCAGGAACAAAGAGCCCTCTAGAAATTGTCCTTACAGGATCACAAGCTGCAGCCCTCGATCCTCTTTTGCATGGATTTGGATATTAAAATGTATATTGTATTGCTTGTATTCACATTTACATTATTTGAAGTTATCATTATCTAAAAAGTAATCCTTTATTCCAGTTGAATGAAAATCTGCAGTGCAGATTCAAATAATGTAGCCACTTCAATGGATTCATCACATACACTAATTGGGACCCAGCTGTACACTTAGACAAATCATTGCCCTACATTTTGTGTTATTTTGGACATAGCCTGACCAAGAGACAAAGGATTTACAAGACAAATCAATGGTTTAACAAGATGAAGGACAAGGGTACAGTCTTAACAGAATAACCTTTTATATTAAGAATACTTTCTTCTTCCATAAAATGGGGATGACAAAATTTGGCACTACCTATTCTACCTGATTTTTGTGAGGAAGATGCTTTGCAAAACTTAAAATGTTAATTGCAAATTGTTATTATATTAGTTATTATTACTATTATTTTGTAGAACTGAGCCACTGCTTTCTGTGTTTATTTTCAAAGCCCCTTTAAGTAGGTTAATCCGATATGTAGTACCAAATAAGGGAGAAGTGATAAGAGAGCAGTTTACATAAAAAAGACCTAGGAGATGGTTCAGTGGTTTAGAGCAATGATTCCCAAAGTGGGCACCACAGTGATCTAGGAAGTTGGTGATGGCCACAGGTGCATTTATCTTTCCTATGAATTGGTATTAAAATTTAAAAAAATTAATTTCCAGGTGGTTAATTAATATTTTTTCTGGAGAGGGGCGGCAGGCCAAAAAAGTCTGGGAACCACTGATTTAGAGAAACTAACAACTATGGGAACTTATTCATTCCCTCTGTTCCAGTTTGCTAACGTATAGAAAAAACGACAGTGACATCTCCTTTATATTAGAGTTATGAATAATTACTACTAGACTTGCAACTTCCTTGTGTTTAAAGAAGGAGAGAATTTAATTTATATGTCTTAGACACTCTGGCTTTAAACCATTGAAGAAGATGTTTTGTTACTTTCCTTTATAACTAACAAAGAAGACAAGTTTATGGTTCTATGGCA
Source organism: Gracilinanus agilis (assembly GCF_016433145.1). NCBI lineage: Eukaryota > Metazoa > Chordata > Mammalia > Didelphimorphia > Didelphidae > Gracilinanus > Gracilinanus agilis. The sequence continues at coordinate 426,325,061 of NC_058130.1, forward strand.
ATTAATTAAATATTAACATAATCTTCTGAAAGTTCAGGTTTAGTGGCTTTACTCCAGCTAAGAAAAAAAAATGCCAAAAGTGATTCACTTTTAATACACTTTCAAATCACATAAAAATATTGCCACTTGCCTTAAAAGCCAGCTGAATTGTTTCCAAAGTCTTGGATGGTCTACATACTACAGATAAAGCAATTACATATTCCCGTAAGTCAATTTTACCACTTTCATCCTGTAAAGAAAAGCAACTGTTAGAGTAGTGCTTTATCACCTGTGTCAGAATTTAAGAAATGATCAACGAGCTGTGTGACCCTGGGCAAGTCACTTGACCCCCATTGCCTACCCTTACCACTCTTCTGCCTTGGAGCCAATACACAGTATTGACTCCAAGACGGAAGGTAAGGGTTTAATTAAAAAAAAAAATGATCAACAGTATTAAAACTTAAAAAGATTAATTGGTTATTAGTGGAAAATAGCCTATACATATACCTCTGTGTGTGTGTGTGTATATATATATATACACATATATATATATACACACACATGTAAATATATATACACACATGTGTGTATGTGTGTATATAAATATATATATATATATACACATATACATATCTTGTAAATTTTTGTTGTTGAGAGATAACCATAGTGGAATAGATAGAGACTTGATGATCTCCCAATTCTGAAGGTTGGTGTTTAACTCAAACTACTGGTATATACTGGCTATATGACCCTGAGCAAGTCCCTTAACTTTTTAGTGGCCCTTCCTTCTCCTTCCCCTAGTGACCTCCTACCCCAGGCAACTCTCTAATACTATCTATTAGTGATAGCAACTATCCTGCATTGATAGAAGTTTCCTCAGTGGGAGCTGCCTACGCCAATGATATCATATATTTGACCCAAAATGTTAAAAAAATTTTTTTAATTGTAATCAAGTAAAAATTTTGAATTAGTCATAGCACAATCACATCTTTTCCTTCTATTTTTTTAAACCTTTACTTTCTCTCCTAGGAATAACTCTAGGAGAAGGGCAAAAGCTAGGCAAACTGGATTAAGTGACTTGCTCAGGGTCACATAGCTAGGAAGTGTCTGAGGCCAGACTGGAACCTGAGTTGTTCTGACTCAAGTTCTGGTGCTCTATCCACTGTCCTACCTAACTGACCCTAGCACAAAGACTTCTAAACACAACATGTACAAAGACAAGATTCAGGAGGCAGCATAGTGAAATAGAGAGGGTGACCCTAAGAGAGTCAAACACTTTCTCGGCTTTGGGGTTCCCATTTGTAAAAAGGGGTTACTGGATGCCTCTGAGATCTATATTTGTGATCCTATGATTCTTTCCCCTAATAATCTCTACCCCCGCCACGTTAAAAGTGTCTTGTACTTAAGTAGTGCTCACAAAAACTTGTCAAATAAACGCTTGAGAATTTATTTTTAAAAAACGTTTTTTGAACCCTTACCTTCTATCTTACAGTCAATACTGTTTGTTGGTTCCAAGACAGAAGAGCAGTAAGGGCTAAGCGATGGGGGTTAAGTGACTTGCCCAGGGTCACACAGCTAGGAAGTGTCTGGGGCCACATTTGAACCTAAGACCTACTGTCTCTAGGTCTGGCTCTCAATCTACTGAGCCACCCAGCTGCTCTCAATCCCAGAGAATTTAGCAAAGCTTTTCTTAATAGAGGGTAAGATCTGGCTTACCAGTTTTCATTGGCAGCTTGATTTAGTTTGAACTCCATACAGCAATGCTCTTGGGCTAAGCACCCCCTAGTCACTCCCTCTTTTCTTCTCTTTCCAGTTTCCTTTTGTATTTTTTCCTGTTTGACTGTAAATTCCTTGAGGGCAAAGGATGTCTTTTTCTTTTTTAAATTTGTATCCTAGCACTTAGCACAATATCTGGTATGTAGTAGGTGCTTAATAAATGTTTACTGATTCAAATGGAATCTATACCCTAGTGTCTGGAATAAATATAAATAAATATACACTGAAAAGTTAATAAAACAGTCAAGGGGGGGGCCAGTACTGCTAAGGAAAATTGCATAGGGACAGACAGAAGTGGGGGATGGAATATTCAATCCGCTCAGTCAGGAAACATTTATTAAGTATCTGCTATATTCCAGTCCTCTGTACCAGGTGCTGCATATACAAAGAATAAAATAATCTTTAATCTTGAAGAGTTTACTTTTTAATAGAGATGACATGTAGAGGTATAAGCATATATAGAACAAATTCAAAATGAATATATTAGGTCTTTGAGGAGGGAGGACACTAGCCATTGGGGGATGTTTAGGAAAGATTGTGTGTGGAAGGTGGTAGCCAAGTTGTATCTTGAAGGAAGAGAGAGAATGAAATGTCTAAAGAATAGCTGGCAGAGCAGTTTGACGAGAATGAAGTGGTATAAAAGAGGGAGAAATATAAAATAAAGTCGGAAAAGTAGGTGGAAGGCAAATTATGGAAGGTTTTAAATAAGGACTAAAGAATTTTCATTTAATCAGTTAAAAGAAATTAGGGATAACTATTACAGGAAAGAGAAGGCTTAAAAGAAATATAACTAATTTCAAACTTTTGCAAAGCTATCACATGGAAGAAGGATTAGATTGGTCTTATTGGTAGGCAGAAGGCAGAGGTATTAGAACAGGGGTAAGTTACAGAGAAGTAGATTTCTGCTAAAAAAAAAAAGACAGGCAGAAGGAAAGAAATGAAGGAAGGGAGGAATGAAGGAAGGAAGAAAGAAGAAACAGCCTTAACAATGAGAGCATACTAAAATGGCAATGGACTCCCTCAAGCAATAGCAAATTCAAGAAGAGTCTGGACGACCACTTATAATATGTGTGCACAACATGCAAGTAAGTATAGTGGTATATGCAGAAACACATGGGTTTTATGTGTTGCATAACATATCACATAACTGGTTTTATATATTATATATAATATGTTATATACACATGTGCACATAATATATAACAATACACATACTCAGGTCTACATATACTTATACAAAACACACATCATGCAACACAAATTAAATAAATAAAAGTATTAGCCCATGTTATATGTAGTATACATTAACATAAACATGCAGCACACATTTATACATGCACAAAATGTACTGTTATATGCTATATATAACAAATGTGTTATACTGTATGAATGCATAATTATATTCTATATTGTGCCATGTAATATGTAAGGCTATATATTATTTAACACATGTGGTGTGTGTGTGTGTGTGTGTGTGTGTGTGTGTGTATAAGTGCATGTGCTTACATATGGATAGGTAGAGCATTTGTTAAGTGCTTACTACATGCCAGGTCTTGTAGGGAGATTGCAGAGGGAAGTTTTTTCCAATTCTGAGATTCTGTAATTGCATAAACCTTGCTAAAAAGTCTAAGGATCTTAGCAGCCATATGTAGCATATAGAACATTGGATTCTGAGATAAAAGGTTTGGGTTTCAATTCCTGCATTATCCCTTACTAGTTGCTTGGGCAAATAATAACTTTTTGTGCCTCGGTTTCCTCATCTATGAAATGAATAGCTACCTACTTCACAAGCTTGTTTTGAGAAAACAGTGAGACAATGAATTCCAAGTGCTTTATAAAACATAAAGCACAGCAAGGTATATAATTAAAAATATCCCATTTTTTGCTCTTTTTCCTTTCATTGCTCCTCATTTAAATGTCAGGGTGAGAGACAAGGAAAAACAATTTTCAACATCCCAAAGTGTTTTCACATTGAATTATATTCTTCCTTTCTCTAAACTATAATTATCCTTGTTATTAATGAAATTGAAAACAACTGAACAAAAGGCTACTTCAATATTTGATTGAAACATTCATTTTATTAAAATGCAGTTAGGTTGTACTGCTTAAAGATTGTACAGCTTAGTGTATTGTATTTGGTTTTCAGGTCAGAGAGGTAAATTTAAAGAAAATGAATGGATAAACAAAATTAATTTAAGAAACCAAATTTTAGAGTATGTTTGGTAGAGGTGGATGTCAACTAAATTAAATAATAATTTAAGTACACCCTAATTGTAAGGCATTGTGCTTGGTCATTACAGATTAAATCCAATGAAATATCCATTCATATAAATGACCCTGGACTAGAATGAAGAAGTAATATTTTATCCATTAAGGCAAGAGTATGTGTAACACATCAGGGAGGGATTTTCAACAAAAAGGTTAGTAGGGGGATAGTTAGGTAGCTCAAAGGATAGAAAACTATGCCTAAAAGAAACAGGATCTAGATTCAAATCTGGTCACAATTACTTCCTAGCTATGTGACCCTGGGTAAATCACTTAACTCCAAATGTCTAGCCCATACTGCTCTTCTGCCTTGGAATTTATATTTGTATGGATTCTAGGACTGAAGGTAAAGACTAAAAAACCAAAATAAAATGAAAAGGTTGGTAGGAAAAAAAAGTTTTGGTATTTTAAGGATGAAACTTCACTCAGCCTTTATCATATCATTTTGCATAACTAAAGTATACACATAACAGTCTTCCCTTGAACTATTCTTTGCTCTCTCACTGCTACTCACCTGAACCCTTGGAGGACACAACAGGCCAAAAACCAAATAAACCTCTCTCCCTTAAAATGTTCTAATATCAAGAAAAAGGGATATACTTATTTCTTCCTTGTGTCAGCACTCTATTTTTCCAAGCCATCAAAGCAAACTCAACCATTTGGTTTGTTTCTGGCAAAAGCCCAGCAAACATGGAAGAAGACAGTTCCATGTAGAGATGTGTTTATCTCCTGGGTAGATTTCTCATCCAGGAGAGACCCTCTACTGCTTGTCTCTGCTAGAGATTTGACAAGTTTCATTGAAAAAGCCATATGTATCTCTTTCTCAACACTGTTTTCAAAGTACAATGATTTTATATTTTAGCAAGGCTATGAAGTAACATTGGTTCTGTAAATAAATTTCTGTTTTTCCTCTTCTCAGTATCTGATTGATTCTTTAAAAATTTTTATTGATGTCTTTTGTTTCCACATCACCTAAAAGCTCCTGTGTATTCCTCTCAATCCTCCTTCCTCAAAACTCTGCAAAGAAGTGAGGGGAGATGTTGAAAAAACTTTTAAGTGATGAATATTAATCCCATCTGACCTGCTAGTATGATACTGCTTTAAGGGACATACTGGACCTTATTAGCTGTGAACACTGGTAGAAAGCATTACAATTCAAAAAAAGAGATTTGACTGTGACTGAGAGAAAGTTGCAGCTCTTTCCTAAGAGTGAAAGTTTTCTATGTACCAATATTTAATATGCAACACTGCATCTTCAATGAATTTTCAATGGTGAACAATTATTCAAAACATTTAGCATTTTCAGGTCTGTCCTGACATTCCTTTTGAAAGAAACTCAGTGATAACATAATCACAGCTGTAGCTGCATAAAAATGCAACAATAACCCCTTAAAAAACAAACAAAAAACAAATAAAACAACACTGTATTTTATAATACATAAAAGCTATCTTTTATACTTCTGATGTCTATTTTCAAGAGAATTTTGTCTAGATTACAAAGTCTCAACAATACACTGAATTATACACTGCAAAAATTCATTAGTAAAACAAAAGAATGCAGCAAATTTATAAGAACTACAGGCTCAATCAAACACTTGGGAGTTGGGGGAGAGGAGTCAAACTGCTTATTAGTTTGTACTCTGTACAACATGTGATCTTCTAATTAGCAAATCAACTAGAGTAACTAACATCTATGCTATTGCATTACATTCCTTTAATGGACACATTCAAATGAGGATTTCTTCATAAAACCTGCACTAATCCTTTCTGCACCATCTCCCTAGCCCAAGCTGGAAGTGATCTCATATTTCATTACATTTTCCCTCCTCATCTCCTTCTCTCTCTCTCTCTCTCTCTCTCTCTCTCTCTCTCTCTCTCTCTCTCTCTCTCTCTGTAGAAACTATGATTTATTTTTGTATCTCTCTGACACTTAGTACAATGTTTTAAGCATCATAAATAATCAGTGTTTGTTGAATAAATGAAAAAGATAAATATCAATGTGACCTACCATTACCATGAGTTTAGTGATAAATTAATTCATAAATATTATTGTTACTGTGCCTTTCTTTCACACTAATATAATTCTCACCTCATCAAACAAAGCAAACATGTCACCCAATGTATCAGAAACTGGGACTTCCATGTATTCAGCAAATTCTGAAAGATTAATTTTTTCTCCGTTCTTCATCTTGGCACTTTCTGAGTATCTATCCAGATCTTTTTCAAGTTTTTCTGGTTTTAACCTACACACAAAAGGAAAGATTTTGACAATATAATTGCATGTTACTAATCTGAAGTCTAAACATTGATTTAAAAAAGAAATATCAGCACTCAGAATTCAATTAACAAAGTACTCAATAAGCAACGATGAAGAATTTTTTCATAGATGAAATGATAATTCTAATAATTCTGAGCCACCCCAAAATATGTCCTCTAGTAATCCTCTACCAGAGACTATGATAAATATATGATTCTTTTCTCAGGTTCTTGATTAACTTCAGTTTCTTACCCAATGGCAGACAATTTTGATAAAGAAATAACAAACCAACAATCCCCTCTCCAATAGCTTTTATTATTATTTTTTTGTTCTTAGAGCAGTCATTGCAACCCCTCCCCATCCCTATCTCTCTACTGAATCTTCCCTTGTGACAAAGGACAACTATTAAGTAAAAATATCCAATATGCTGACCACATCTAATACGTATAAGATATATATGTCACTATCTGTTCTCCAAGA